>NW_012104488.1:1891113-2018613 GCF_000951045.1 Mandrillus leucophaeus
ACTAATATTTTTTTTTTTTTTTTTTTTTTTTGAGACAGAGTCTCGCTCTGTGGGCCGGGCTGGAGTGCAATGCTGCCATCTCAGCTCACTGCAACCTCCACCTCCCGAGTTCATTTTCCTGCCTCAGACTCCTGAGTAGCTGGGATTAGAGGCACCCACCACCACACCCAGCTAATTTTTGTGCTTTTATTGGAGACAGGGTTTCGCCATCTTGGCCTGACTGGGCTCAAACTCCTGACCTCAAGTGATGCGCCCACCTCGGCCTCCCAAAGTGCTGGGATTACAGGCATGAGCCACCACACCCAGCCTAATTTCTGTATTTTTAGTAGAGACTGGGTTTCACCATACTGGTCAGGCTGGTCTCAAACTCCTGACTTCAGGTGATTCACCCGCCTCAGTCTCCCAAAGTGCTAGGATTACAGGTGTGAGCCACCATGCCTGGCAGATTCAGCCTCTTAGATCATGAGTTCTTGACTTCAAGAGTCCCTGTAATCCCTGTAACCACATCAGCCCCAGTTCTTGTGACTCTGCCCCACAACCCAAGTCTCATGCAGAGTTTCTGTATTTCACTGGAGAAAGCGCAGGGTTCAAGGAAGTAGAAGCATTCCCTTTCCTTAGGTCAAAAGCACCATCAATCTAATAATAATGAAAACGGAGGGAGATTTATGTATAACCTTCAACTCCCTCAACTATGTACTTTTAGAAACATAAGAATGCAAAGAGAACAAAGGCAGCATTGAATGAAGGAAATACAGTAGTACACTCATTAAACTCAAATACAGTAGTACACTCATTAAACTATCGATTTGGCCAGGGTAACCCCACATTGGTCCCTTCATAGAAAATATTCAAGCATTAAATCTCTTTAATTAAACTTTTAAAATCCATGTAAAGAGATGAGTTAAAACTAAAGATTTTAGATTACAATTTAAGTAATAATATAGAGTACAGTAAACTAAAACAATAACAATGTAACAGCTCTAAAAAGAGTTGGATTGGAAACCTCTTATCTAAATCACACCCAGACCTCCAAGGGAGATTTTAAACATAGATTCCTAAATCCCATCCCAAACCCACTGAAACAGAGCCTTTATGGGTACAGATAAGAAGTGTAAGTTTTAGGCCAGGCGTGGTGGCTCACGCCTGTAATCCCAGCACTTCGGAAGGCCAAGACGGGTGGATCATTTGAGGCAGGAGTTTGAGACCAGTCTGACCAATATAGTGAAACCCCATCTCTACTAAAAGTACAAAAATTAGCTGGGAATGGTGCCACACGCCTGTCATCCCAGGTGCTAGGGAGGGTGAGACAGAAGAATCACTTGAGTCCGGCAGGCGGAGGTTGCAGTGAGCTGAGATCGTGCCACTGCACTCCAGCCTGGGCAACCCAGAGTGAGACTCCATCTCAAAAAAAAAAAAAAGGTGTTTTTAATTAGTGATGCTAGGGTGCCAGCAGTCCCAGAACAAGCCTTTGTCAATCCCTACTCTCGACAGTGATCTTTCAGTTTTTCATTTTATGTTGCATCCCTTCTTTCAAAGTCACCATAACAAGCAATCAAAATGGCAATTCCAATAAAATAAGTAGAAATCAATACAAAAAACCTTTGTGATTCTGTCCATTTTTATTGACTCTGATTGATCAAGACGTTTTTGCTCTCCATTTCCTATTTTACAACTTCAGTGTATTGTAGTAGCTAAGGACATAGATTTAGGAGACCTGGGGCCTGGTTCCAATCCAGGCTCAGTCACATGTTAACTCCATGACTCTGTGAAATTTTCTCTATGCCTCATTCTCCTCATCTGAGAAAGCAGATAATATTAGTACCTATTTTATAATGTTACTGTCAAGATTAAATTAATAAATATATACATAAATTGCTATGAACAATTCCTAGCATATAGAAAGCATTCAATAATCTGAGTTATAATTAATATTTTCATTATAGCATGGGATCAGGTATTCAAAGTTGGGGAGATACTAGGTTTAGTAAAAAGAAAGATTTAATTTAAAGAAAATAAGGCTATAGAATATTTTCTTTCAAGAAAATAAGGCTATAAAATATTGTAAATTACTATTTCTTTTCACAGATACCAAAATATCCTTCTAGTTTGAGTTTATTACAAACATAAATGTTCACATGCAAAAATACTGAATGATGAAGTATAGCATACATAAAAATATGCCTTATGTGTGCATATGTAGATATATCTGTAAACACACACATACACACACACACACACACACACACATACATGCTTTCAAGACCTGTAAAACTGAGCATAGGTTTTTAAAGTCAAGAGAGATTTCAATGAATTTATTTTCATTTTTAATTGTTTCAGTCTAGAAAGTCAAAATTTCTCAAAAGATTTTTTTGCTCCAGTAAATATGCCCTATGAGACCTGAATGATAAATGCATTTTATACTGCAGAAGATTTTCTTTCCAAAAACCCAGTTATCAACCACTTAAATAAACTCCTACAAAGAAGAAGAAACACCAGGCACATGGTCAAGTTCTGTGTTTCTCATTTCTGTCATTTAATTGCTCTGTACTTGTATCTGGCTTTACCACAGGAAAGTCTGATGCATGGAATTTTTTCAAAGCTGAGAATAATAGACTCTACTCTTTCAGATTTATCCTATACATCATCATTTTCTAGGGGAAGAAATGTGCAAAAGTGCTTTGTGGCAAAATATATGGAATGAAGGAAAAAAATGGTAAAAAGAAAACATTTTCCAAAGGAAACAAAAGTGACTGGAGTGAAACCCTCTGTCCGGTAAATTTAACTTTATTTAAAACCCGTGTGTTACCTATTATTTATCATTTTTCAGGGTCTAAAAGTGAATGGGGAAAGAAAACTATTAAGTAGGAATACTTTAAATTTATGTACAGATGTCAAAAACTTCTTAGGTTGACATTTGAGGAAACTTACTCCTTCCACACCTCCAAAAAAATGCAGGCTACCTGCCATACTTTTAGTTTTTACAGAAATTTTGTGTTATTCTCCTGTACCCCTTTAGGAATATATAAGTTTTTAAACAGAGGCATTGAACGACAGAAATCATTTCATCTTAGAACTGAAAAGTAAGTGGGAAGCCCTAAAGGGGGCTTGTTTCTCACTCCCCCAAAAATTCATGTGGAATCTTGATGTCTTCTTATTTAAATATACTTCAAGAAACCCTATTATGCTAAAGTTCCTCCCCGGATTTCTAACTAGCTCCTTCTTCCTCAAAACTAAAGGGCAAGTGGATACCTCCCAAGGTAGCCCAAGTGTCTTGATGAAGGACCTTGTGAAAAAAGGTGAACTGTCAAGACAGAATCCCACGGTAATAGACTGAAGAAATATCAAATGTGACAGGTTCTGAAAGGACATTATTTTAGTCATAAGTGGCACTGTCTATGCCAGGGACTTGGTAGAGTGTGGAGGTCAGGGTGGAAATGGGTGTCTAAGAAGAACCTACTAATGTATCACACTAAGGCGAGAGTGTTTGGACTCCTGCTGATACAGGAGTTAAAAAGAAATTATTTAGGCAGAGTGAGGGTAAGGAAGTCCTTGGTAAGGTTTCCCTTTTAATAAAAGCAGCCCAAAATAATTTCTTTTCTAGCAAAAAACTGCCTGCAAAATCGAGCTGCAAACATAGAAAAGCAAGCTGGAAGCTTGCACAGGTGAATGCCAGCATCTGTGACAAGAGGAAAAGAGGCTACTTGGGGACTAAGCATGTTCAAAATGGCAGCTTTATACTCCCTTTTTCTTGCCTACCACGTGTCCAGTGGGGAGCAGACAACGCGCCCTCCAGCCAGGCAAAGACTCTATTTGCATAATAAGATGAGGGTGGGGTGGTCAGCTTCCCCACCCACTATGTAAACATCACACCTGGTTCAACCAATCTTTGGGCCCTGTGTAAATCAGACACAGCCACCTCAAGCCTGTCTGTAAAACCCTTTGCACTCCACCACCAGTCAGAAGTCCCACTGCGAGGCCCGTCTCTCTCACAGGAAAGACAGCTGTTCTCCTTTCTCTTTCTTTTGCCTATTAAACCTCCGCTCTGTTTGTTTGTTTTTTTGTTTGTTTGTTTGAGACGGAGTCTCACTCTGTCTTCAGGCTGGAGTGCAGTAGTGCGATCTCGGCTCACTGCAACCTCTGCCTCCCAGGTTCAAGCGATTCCCCTGTCTCAGCCTCCCGAGTAGCTGGGACTACATGCAGGTGCCCCCACACCCAGCTAATTTTTTTATTTTATTTTATTTTTTTTTTAATTTCAGTAGAGACAGGGTTTCACTATGTTGGCCAAGATGGTCTCGATTTCCTGACCTCATGATCCATCCTCCTCAGCCTCCCAAAGAGCCGGGATTACAGGCATCCTGAGCCACCTCGCCCTGCCTAAACCTCTCTGGTCTTATCCTCACTCCACATGTGTCCCTGTCCTTGATTTCCTTGGCATGAGGCAATGAACCTCAGGTATTATGCCAGACAGCTACACCATTTCACCACCACAAAGAAAGGCTTAATGATCAGCCAGTGCAAACCAAAGAAGAAAGAGCTCCAGCAAAATAACAGGTGTTAGCCTTTTCCCCCTAATCTCCATTCTCTTTTCCTATACCCTGGACAAACCAGATGAGGGAGTGGGAGGAAGAAGAGGCACATGAATAAACCATTTACTGCCTGTTCTTGAGCCACAGATCTGAGTGGGCAAGAGTGGGAGCTGGAGCCTTGTCCAGAGAGGAAGCATCTTTGAATTAGGTATGACATTAAAAGCTCCATGTAGTCTGCTGGACTTCCAGTATACTACCTGAAAATAAAATTCTCAGAACTGAAAGATACTAAAAGGTTCTGGGATCTTCCCAGGCTGCCATCCTAGGGGAGGGAAAAGAGAGTGGTAGACCATTTTTGGTATCAGCTGAGGGTGAGGGGGGTGAGGGAGGTGAGGGAGGTGAGGTAGTCCTTTCCTACTGACAACACTGGGTACAGGCCATTCAATAAACAGATTACATTTAGAATAAACCTGCATTCACTGAGGGAAACTAAGTTTCTCTCATCTCTGGAACTTTAAGAGCTCAAATCAAAGAGCTTTGATATTTTTATTTAGTCTATTATGTAGATATCTTTTTAGATAAATAGGTAATAGCTTGTTATAGCTTTCTGTTATCTGTCTTCTCTGTTTTTAAATACAAATTCAAGTCTAAAGCACTGAGATTATCTGCTCCCTTCTACATCAGCTATATTTGGAGGTGGGACAGAAAATGAAATTCCAAGCTCATTTTTTTAATGACAGGAAGCAGCAAGTATTCAAACTATTGGCTTTAGAATGTCTTTTGTGATCCTTTAATTCACAGTAAACAAATATTTTGTTTTCACTGTTACCTAGAAGAAAATGCAACTCGGCCAAAAAAAATTTGTTAATAACATTTATGTATAATAAGATTACATATATTTTTTATAACTTTGAACTGAATTTTTAGTTTTTATCTACCACAGCCAAAGGAAAAAATTATTTTCTACATTAACATTGGACTGTGTCTCACCACGTATTGTCAAGGGGTTGAAATCTACCGTCTATATACTCAGACATGCAGAAATATGATTTTCTGTGTTTTAAATTACTTACCTCATCTTGGCTCTCAAGTTCGCCAACTAAATGTATCCTAGTGGCTTTATTTGGAAATAGTCTACTTAGAGTAATTGCTCATTTCCAGATTTTCACTTTCTCTCCAACTCCTTCTTCCCAACATGGCCTCTGGGTACAAGATAAACCTAAATTTCCAATTAGCAAAGGGCAGGAAGTGCCTGGCCCTAATGATTTCCTCTGGTTGTGGTGACTCATCCCATTTGGTTAGAGCATTGACCTCTTTTCTCACTGCATCTGCAGATGCTGATGCTGTAGCAGATATGTCTGCCTGGTCACTGCATAACCTAACATAGTGTCCACAGAGATGTGACTTCTACTTGGTCTGTTTAGAGTTAGGCTCATATGTGCTGCTGGTCATCATGGAAATATGCTTTGCCTCTAGCCCTGAAATGCCTCCACACACCGTGGCTTCTTTATACCAACCTCAGTCTTCTTATGAACCAATGATTCTCTCAACAGTTTTTTTCCCCATCCTCAACCTCTACTGCATAGTCAAGTTTCTTTGTTATAAGCAATAGAAACTCATTCTACCTAAATAAGGTGAGGGTGGTGGGTTTGAGAATTATAACAAGATTTTGTATGTGGCTTGAAGAAACAACAAGAAGGCTATGGAACCAGACCTGAGTCCAAGCTTCCAGAAACATAATCCAAAACTATGCATAGGAAGTCCCCTTCTGAGGAGAATGGAGTAGGTAGTAACAGTTCCATTGCAGTAGGTCCCACTGCAGCAGGTAGGAGTCTGCTGACAACCAGAGGAGGCTGAGAATCCAGTTTCAATTAGGTAGAAGGATTCTACTGAGAAAAGGACATCAGTGGAACCTTTGAAGTTCATGTAGACTGGAATGATGTGTTAGAAACTAGAATAACTCAAAACTCATGGTATGATTTTTCCCTAAGGGATATTTTTCAGTTCTGGAGTAGCACAAGAGCCTGGTGTTCTAGGCTGGAAACGAAGCTTCCCACAGTCTCATGGTATCGAGAAGACAAGTCCACTAGAAAGAGGGAGCCTGCTTCCAACACTCCATTGGTTTTCCCCTCAATACCTTTGCCTGATTTTGAAGCGACTGGGAATGAATTACACCCAGAAAACCTGAAAGGTAGAACTGAATCTCCCAGGTTTTCAGGACTGAAAAGATGGAGACTTGCCAGGCTATCAATCACAAACCTGCGAGGGAAACATCCCAAGGAACAGAGTCAAACCACAAGTTGGCTGAGTCTTCCTAAAATTGCAACCCAAAACCAACCCAGATGAATAGTGGATTGGATTGAGATAATCAGTTCCTCCCATTATCCGCCTAACAAAGTGAAGAAAGAACCATCTCCAGCAGAATAATATCATCAAATGGACTTTCTGGATTTGAAAAATATATTATCTGAAATTAAGAACTGAGCAGAAGTGCTTAACAGAAAATTAAACACAGAAAAAAGATTAATACATTCAAACACAAGTTAATAGAAAATATGCAGCCTGAAGCATGGCAGGGTGCAGGGGGAGAGAAACAGAG
This sequence comes from Mandrillus leucophaeus, assembly GCF_000951045.1. Classification (NCBI taxonomy): domain Eukaryota; kingdom Metazoa; phylum Chordata; class Mammalia; order Primates; family Cercopithecidae; genus Mandrillus; species Mandrillus leucophaeus. Next base: position 1,898,239 of record NW_012104488.1, read on the forward strand.
AAAGAGAGCATAAGACAAGTAAAACACGGTCAAAAGCTAATATATGTGTAACCTAAAATCAAGAAGGAGTAGAAAGAAATAAATTGAGGCAGAAGCTATATTTGAAGAGATAATAGCCAAGACTTTTTCCAAAGCAACACAGAAATTCAAGAAGCTCAGCAAGCCTGTGGCACGATAAGTACAAAGAAAAACAAGCCAAACCAATGATAGCCAAATTGCTGAAAACCTAAGACAGATAAACATCTTTAAAGCAATCAGAGAAAAAAAAAGACACCGTATCTCCAGAGGAGCAATGGTAAGACTAGCAGCTAACGTTTCAATGCCACTAATGAATCTTGAAGATAATGAAATGGCATCATTAATGCTGAAAGAAAACATGCTAACCTCGAGCTTATTATTCAGCAGAATGATCCTTCAAAAGAAAGCAAAATTAAGCTAAGAGAATTTGTCACCAAAAGACCCACACTAAAAGAAATACTATTATGATACTATTATGGGATTCAGAAATGTCAAAGAACTTTTTTTTCCCTCAATCCTGGAGTTTGCTAGGAAATCATTCCATTTTTGGAATGTATGTTACCAAAGCAGAATCTGAGGTTGACTTTGCTCTCAAAAAGTCCATGGGTTCTTTCTAGAGGGCAGAAAAACAAAAAGAATCACACAAGCCAGTTCCCCATTTGGGATCACAAGCATGACTTTCCACAGACAAAAATATTGAGTAATGTCTACTTTTCTTTCATTTTGATAAAATGACCGCAATGAATTTTGTACTTTGTACATTAGGCACTCAATGAATAATACAGAAGTATGTATTAATCTCTTGGTTTTTAGTCTGGGGCACTGAAAGCAGAAATTAAAGAAATGTCAATATCTATCTTAAATATAGCTTTTTGGAGTTTATAAAGAATTTTTACATACATGATATTATTTAATGCTTATCAACATCTAAATAAATTAATAGTATTCGAATTTTATATCCAAAAACACTGAGTCTCCAGTGACTTAAGCAACATATTGAGTTAAGAAGTATATCTTAATTAGGTTGGAGAAAATTTGGGAAGGAATAAAGCTAAGTCTCAAAGAGATTACCAAAGTCCAAACCCAGCTTTCTTTAAAAAAAATTCTCAACTCTACTATCTAAAACAAGCAAACATCAGAAACAACAAATATATATGTGTGTGTATGTCATATGTATGTTATCTCTACATATTTATTTTTATACATAATAAATTTAAATATATTTTAATCACTGCATATTTAATAAGTATGCTCTTTCAAGTAGAGAATAATGATAAAAATAAAACCATCAGAATTAGTTTCTAACTGTTTAGTAATATAAGGCCTTTAGAGTTATGTTAACAATGAGCTTAACATCACAGACCCATTTTAGCTAAAGTACCTGAATCAGTTTTTCCTTAATTTTCAATTTTGAAATGTTTTAAACATGAAAAGTACTGTAACAGACATCTGTGCACACACAATCAAGTTTAAGCAGATATGAACATTTTTCATATTTCTTTCATTTCTTCTCCTTTTATTTTTAAAGAATAAATACATATTTCCCCCATAATTCTCCTCCTTCCCTCCCCTAAACTAGCCACTATTCTGAAATTGGAGTGTTATTAACTGGATATAAATGTATCTATGAACAACTTATACTATTGTTTGGGATGTTTTTAAATTTTTAAATGTTTTAAATATATATAACATATATATGTGTGTGTTTATAATGTACCAAACTTTTGCAACTTGCTTAAAAATAAAACAATATTTTGGGGTATTTATCCATGCTGAATGCATGTAGACTGATTGAATTTGTTTTATTTTATGTAAAGTTTTCCATCGCAAAGATGAACCATAGTTTATCAGTTCGTAGACTAATGGATAGTTAGATGCTTTCCATTTATTACTATTACAAAAGTACCTACAATGAACATTCTTGTGCATGTCTCCTGCAATATCCAGGACCCTCTAGGATAGACACAATTATGGTAGATGCACTCGATGAATGTAGGAAGTGTCCACCTTCAGTTTTATTAGATATTCATTAATGGCTCTCCAATTGTGTTATGACAATTTATGCTCTAATGGTAATGTTTCCTACAATGTTACAAAATTTAGAGATACTTGACACTATATAATATTTGCTAATATGAAGGATATGAAAGATACTCTCATTGTTATAATTTTAATAAGCTTATTTGTTACTTGGGTTTTATCTTCTGAAAATTACAGGTATACATTCTTTGCCCATTTTTCTGTTGGACTATTAGTCTTTTTCCTCTTGATATGTAGAAATTATTTACGTAGTCCAGAAAGCAATTGGTTTTTATTTATACAGATGTTTCTCCGGTTACAATGGGGTAATGTCAATATAAACTTATTATAAAGTTGAAAACTTTTGAGTCAAACCATCATAAGTCAGAACTGTATTGTAAAAATCTTCTCCCTGCTAAAGCATATTATTTATTTAATTTGATATCCTTACCAGGCCTGGACTGGTAAGGATACCTTTACCTTCACCACCAAACACTAAATACTGCAACCTTCAGTGCAGCGAATTCTCTACCAGGAATACAATTTTATTGCGGCTGTGAATGCCACCAGACTTGATGCCCATTCTGCATTGTGAATTTGACATTACAAGCATGTCTGCTGTCACTGTGATGAGAAGGAATTCACTATTACTTCTTTTGGCTTTTTGTCTCAAAGTCTTTCACAAGTCGTTGTGATAGTAGAGCTACAAGGGAAAGTGAGTATATAGCAATCTCAGCTTTTATTAGAGAGATAGTCTCTATACCACTCAAAAAGAGAAACCTCTTTCAAGTGGAAAATAGTTCCAATGCTGTGTAGACTAAATGACAAATGTCTTCCTCATTGCCTTACTGGCATTAATACTCAAAAGCATCCATAAGCAATTTAAAACTGTTTCTAAAGCTGGGCACAGTGGTTCATGTGTATAATCCCAGTGCTTTGGGAGGCTGAGGTAGAGTTCAAGACCAGCCTGGCCAACCTGGTGAAATCCCATCTCTACTAATATAAAAATTAGATGGGCATGGTTGCAGGTGCACCTTTAATCCCAGCTTCTCCGGAGGCTAAGGCACAAGAATCGCTTGAACCTGGGTAGCAAAGGTTGCAGGGAACAGAGATCGTGCTGCCACTGCACTCCAGCCTGGGCGACAGGGAAACTCCATCTCAAAAAATAAAAATAAAAATAAACTGTTTCTAGACCTGCTTTCTTGTAGCTTTTGACCTAGAATCATTTTTCTTTTAATTAAAACAAAGGTAAATGAAATAATTTATCTATGGTTATAATGAATCTTCCAAAGAAAAGACATAAGGTTAGCTTTCATAGTCCACCAAAATGAGTTACAGATTATTTGTGAATTTATAACCAAAGTAAATTTCTCAAAGTACACTGAGAACAAAACAAAGCACAGAGTTCCCATCCTTTCTACAAATAAAACACATTAACGGATTCCTTCTTAGAATTCACCACCTACTAATCATATTTTTGCCTTTCAGACTCACAAAGTCCAATAAAGAAAATAAAATCTCTTTTTTTTAAAAAAAGACTTTGGTTAAATATAAACCTACGTTTAACTTTTGCTTTAATTTTTATTGGCTTTAAACTTGGAAAAATTCCTTAATCTCTCCAGTCTTCAGTTTTTCATATTAAAATAAGAATATAAATACTTCCTTTGCATGTTGTTCTAAAGATTCAAGATTACATATATTTAAAAGCCTATTATGTAAGAATACTTTTTAAATGTAGTCAACATTAGGGAGACGAAATATTTTCAATGAAGTTTGGAAATCTACATTTTTTTCCCTTAGGGAATACAAGCAAATACAGAAGGTAAATAAATTCTGTCATGGAATTAAGAGGCCTAGGAATAAACACAAATAGGGAGGATTCTCTCCTTTCAGTGTTTTCACAGACAATATGGAACCAAGTGACAATCTTGTGGATTCAGTTTTTAGGGAGAGAAACTAAGACAAGAAAATAAATGACTTTCTTGATCTCTTTTAGATAAGAAAGACTAGAACTTTTTAAATATTTCTTCCAGGTTCATAAGTAAACATATACAACAGATTTGGGCTTTATTTCAAATATTTATTCAACTATGTTCTAGAATCATCAGGATCTACTCTCATAACCATATTTTCTTGGGGAAAAGTGGACTACTTAAGAGTAAGTATTTTAAATATAAAATCAGCTTCCATATATGTGCCCACTCCACTGAGTACTTCCAACTGAGGACTGTTACACTTGAATCTCACCTATGAGATTAAAATATGCAGAAAACTCAAAATATTTAAGAATTGACTTTCATCAGCAAGTCATTATTTGTAAATGGGAAAGTAAGTGTGAAAATTGACATATCAATTTACATAACTATATTATGTTTACTCAGATGCCAAAATACTATCTCTGATTTTCAGTTTAAGCATCAGGAAGCAAGAGTACAGTGTATTTTTTCTGGAATAATGTTATGAATCATTTGATCAGTGGAAAATGGAAAGAAATTTTTTCAAAAAACAAAAGTAAGAAAGTATGTAAACAAAATTTCAAAGTTCCTAAACTTGCTACATCCTATATTTGTACTGGTATATCATATGTAAATTACACTAGCAAGGAAATGAGGGGCAGTAGTTAAAGGACCTGAACAATTGTCTTGGTTTCTAACACTCTCTCTTTTGGACCTATATTGGGCAATATAGTCATATCCAATAGTTTTTTTTAAAGTACCAGAAATAGGGCATTATTTTACAAGATCAATTAAATTGTCTGTATTATTAAAAACCTATCAGCAGGTATTTTTCATACACTGAAATTTCCCTAACATAGATAATATCCTGAATTTGGCTATATAATAATAGCATGAGCATATGCTCATAAATTTCAGTAAATATTAGAAAAACCCCACAATATATAATTATAAATTGTGAGTGAGTTGCAATAGAGTAACATAAAGGGTTTGGTAGTCTCTTTGTGAAGTAATAGTTAAACTAGACCAAAATTATTCGTATAATTTATCCAGTTTGAGGGATGGGGGGAATTTCACATAGAAATAACAATATATGCAAGGGCCCGAGGAGAAGAAAAAATTCAGCATATTTAAGAACCAGAAAAGCAGCTAGTATTGGCAGAAGCATATTGAATGTACTGAAATTGAAGCCACCCTCACAGGGTTCACAAGAATTCCAGACAGAAATGTAGTTATAATTAAGCATTAATCAGGCTGCAGTTTGACCCACTTGCTTTTAACCAAACGTAGTACCAGATACTGACCATTTGCATCCCCATTGTTCCTATAGATAGGATTTCCACCTTAGAATTATATGACTTCTGTTTAAGATTACTTAACATGCTTTCCAGATCCCAAATTCCAGTGAAACAGCTGACACTAACCAGCTTGAAGACTCTCACAGAGGAACAGAATTAACATGAGAACACAGATTTCTTCATCTCCCTGCCTCATGACTCTACCCTGCACTCTTTAACCAATCAATGATCTCCACACTTCACCCCATTTCAAAACTCTTAAAAACCTTTCCCCAAACTTCTTAGGGAGATAGATTTCAGGTTTCTTCCCATCTCCTCATTGAACAGCCCTACGATTATATCTCTTTCTGTACCGCAACCCAGTGTCTCAATGTACTGACATGCCATGTGCATTGAGCAACAGACCTATTACAGTTACAAAGTTGGCACAAGATAAAGTTTGAAAGCAAATCAAGGGTCATATTTTCTATGACCTTGTAAGCCGAGACAGGAAACTTTTATTTTATCCTAATTAAATATACGATCATTTTGTGAGCAGGAAATAGCACGATCTGATTTGCATTTTTGAAACATCAATTCTGTGTGCTGCATGAAGAATGGGTGGAAAGCAATAAAAGCAGAAACTGAGAGACAAAAATGCTACTGCAAGCCCACTAACAAAGAAAAAAGAGAAGACTCAAATTCCTAAAGTCAGAAATAAAAGAGGAGCCATTACTACAAATCTAACAGTAATTTAAAAAATATGTGAGAATACTATGAAGAATTCTAACAAATTAGTAACTTATAAGAAGTGAATAAATCCTAGAAAAACATAAACTATGAAAACTAACTCAAGAAGAAATAGGAAATCTGAATAAAGCTGTAACAAGTAAAGAGGTTAATTAATCATTTAAAGGTTTCCAACAAAGTAAAGCCTAGATCCAAATGACTTCACTATTAAATTCTACCATTTAAAGAAAAATTAACTGATAACTTCAGCAAAGTTTCAGGATAAAAAATAAATGTACAAACATTCAGATACAAGAAATCCAAAAAATATCTGTGAGATACTATACAAAACAAACATCATCAGGGCATATAGTCATGACACTTTCCAAGGTCAAAACTAAAGAAAACATTTTAAAGCCAGCTAGAGAAAAAGATCAGCTCATGTACAAAGGGAACCTCATCAGGCTAACAGCAGACTTCTCAACAGAAACCTTACAAGCCAGGAGAGATTGGGGGCCCATTTTTCAGCATTCTTAAAGAAAAAAAGAATGAAACTGGACTCCTACCTTTCACCATATACAAAAATTAACTCAAAGAGGATTAATAATTTAAATGTAAGATCTCAATCTATAAGAATCCTAGAAAACCTAGGAAATGCCATTCTGAACATCAAACTTGGAAAAGAATTTATGACTAAGTCCTTAAAAGCAATTGCAACAAAAATAAAAACTGGTAAGTAGGACCTAAATAAACTAAAGAGCTTCTACACACAAATAGAAACTATATACAGAGTAAAAAGACAACATACAGAATGGGAGAATGTATTTGCAAAATATTCATCTGCAAAAACATTCATCTGAATGTATTTGCAAAATATTCATCTGATATTAGATAGGTCTAATATCCAGAGTCTATAGGGAATTTAAACAATTCATCAAGCAAAAAAAAAAAAATAACTTCATTGAAAAGCACAACCAGGCATGGTGGCTCACACCTGTAATCCTAGCACTTTGGGAGGCCAAGGCGGGCATATCACCTGAGGTCGGGAGTTCGAGACCAGCCTGACCAACATGGAGAAACCCTGTCTCTACTAAAACTACAAAAAATTAGCCAGGCATCTTGGTGCATGCCTGTAATCCTAGCTACTCAGGAGCTGAGGTAGAAAAATCACTTGAACCCGGGAGGCGGAGGCTGCGGTGAGCCCAGATAGTGCCATTGCACCCCAGCCTGTCAAACAAATTTACAAAAAAAAAAAAAAAAAAAAAAAAAAGAGGCAAAGGACATGAACAGACACCTCAGAAAAGAAGACATATATGCAGCAAACAAACATATGAAAAACACTCTACATCACTAATCATCAGAGAAATGCAAATCAAAACTGCAATTACATAGCATCTCACACCAGTCAGAATGGCACTTACTAAGAAGTTGAAAAATAACAGATACTGACGAGACTACAGAGAAAGGGGGATGCTTAGACACTGTTGATGGGAATATTAATAGATTAATAGATTATTTCGACCACTGTGGAAAGCAGTTCGACGATTTCTCAAAGAACTTAAAACAGCACTACTCTTCAACCTAAAAATCCCGTTACTAAGTATATATCCAAAGAAAAATAATTCATTCTACCTAAAAGATACATGTACTTGTATGGTAACCACAACACTATACACAATAGCAAAGGCATGGAATCAACCCAGGTGCCCATCAGTGGTGGACTGGATAAAGAAAATGTGGTACATATACACCATGAAATACTATGGAACCACAAAAAGGAACAAGATCATGTCCATTGCAATAACATGGATGTACCTGGAGGCTGTTATCCTAAGTGAATTAATGCAGGAACAGAAACCCAAATACTGCATGTTCTCATTTATAAGTGGGATCCAAACACTGGGTACATGTGGACATAAAGATGGCCACAATAGACACTGGGGACTCCTGGAGGGGATGGAGAGCGAAGGGAGGAAGGGCTAAAAACCTATCTATAAGTACTTTGCTCGCTACCTGGGTGATAGGACCATTCAGACCTCGAGCCTCAGCATCACAAACTATACCCATGTAACAAACCTTTACACATACCCCCGAATCTAAAATAAAAGTTGAAATTATTAAAATAATAATAAGACTAATAATCCAATTTAAAATGAGCAAAGGATTTGAACAGACCCTTCTCCAAACAAGATATGCAAAAGCAAATAAAACAAGCAATGAAAAGATGTTCAACATCACTAGTTATTAAGGAAGTGCAAATCAAACCATAAGAGGTTTTACAATTTATCCTCATGATTTATCTTCATTACCCTTCAATGATATATACTCAAAAAGACAGACAACAGCAAGTGCCGGTAAAGATGTAAAGAAATTAGAACTCTCATTCATTGTTGTTGGGAAGAGAAAGCCAGTGAAGACTCTTTTGAACAGAGTATGGCAACTTGTCAGAAAGGTTAAACATAAAAAGATTACCATATTACCCACCAATTTTCTTCCTTGGTATATATCCAAGATAAATAAAAATGTATGTGTACACAATAATGTGTCACAAATGTTCAGAGCAGGATTATTCAAAAGTGGAAGCAATCCAAATGTCCAAGTGATTACCAGATAAAAAGAATGTGTTATATTCTTCTTACAATGGAATATATTTAGCTATATAAGGTAGCGAATTACTGATACAAGCTACAACATGGTGACCCTTGAAAATGTTATGCCAAGTAAAAGAAGCCAGTCACAAAAGACCATATTTTATGTGATTCCATTTATATGGAATGAGCAGGATAGGCAAATCTACACAGAGAGAATAGAAAGTAGATTAGAGGTTGCCTAGGGCTGGGAGAGGTTGTAGCTATGGAAAGAAGGGATTGACTGCTAATGCATAAGGAGCTTCTTTTCAAGGTGATGAAAATATTCTAAACTTAGATCTTGGTGATGGCTGCACAATGATGTGAATATACTGAAACCCACTGAATTGTGCACTTTGAATGGATGAATTTAATGGAATGTGAATTGTATCTCAATAAAGAATTTTTTAAATCATCAAAGGAATAAGTTCTAATGTTCAATAGCAGGGTAGGGTGACTATAATTAACAACCATATATTGTGTATTTCAAAATAGCTAGCAGAGAGGACTGGAGACATTCCCAACACATAGAAATGATAAATGATAACAGTGATGGATAACCTAAATACTCCGACTTGATCATTACACATTCTATGCATAGAACAAAATACCACATGTATCCCATCAATATATACAAACATTATGTATTGGTAAATAAATAAATAAAATTTTAAAAACCAAAAAAAGAAAAGAAAAGAATAAGAATTCACTACACTGCAGACAGTGGAGTGGTAAACCAGAGCAGTGTCAATGGGTATGGGAAAAAGTGTATATAAGTGACAGAGTTGATGTGAAAGAGGAAGATTAGAGATGACTTTCTTCTACTGAAATGATCAACCAGGTATATAGAAGTGTCATGTACTAAGGTCTCTCTATGATCTCATTTTTGCTTTTGCTTTTGCCATCCCCAATGAATCCTGGTCTTTCATTCTTCCATCCCCCATGTCCTTTTCCATCTCGGACCCTTCACCAGGTCCTCTGCGTGGAGTTCTTTGCCTTTGCTGCCCTTCACCTCTTTTTTAGGTAATTCTCAGCCACCACATGCCTGGGTTCCCCGGCCATTTCTGTCGAAGCCAGGGTCCCTCATTTTCTCTTACTATATCTCCAGGAAATAGCACAGCTTGATACACAGAGAACTTTTAATGTTTGTTGAATAAATAGTTAAGTGAATGAATGCTGCATAATTCCAGCTCTGATTGTTCTGATTTGTTGTTGTATTCTTGAAATTCAAGGAAAGTATGCAAGGGCATCTGCTTTTAAGTTACTGATTCAACTGAGCCAAATGTAGGATTTGAAGTATGCTTTTATCTCCTAAATTCAAGTGTTTCTATAAATGGCCAAAGGGAAACTTCAAGCACGCCTCCAAACATGCAGGGGACCGTACATAGCTGCAGAACCAGATTTCCACTGCCTGGTTCTCATCTTCACTCAGTTCCTCAGAAATTGGGTGTTTTTCTTTGAGGAAAAAAAAATTGGCAAGAGCAGTGAGATCCATGTCTCCATGCCTGTTAAGAATCAGTCGTCCCCTAGGGTTTCTGGTGGAAGGGAGGTCTTCCCGAAAGATTTGTGTTCCCAACAGGGAGCCTGCCTCTGCAGGACATGAAATTAGTTCTAACACATTATCAACTGCACCACTAGACATCCATTCTGACATTTTACAAAACGGCAAAGACAGAATCACAGCACAGAAATTTCTGCCATGTTAAAAGGGCTTTTCAAGACTAAAGCATCTGTGATTCTGCTGATGAATCAGATCACACTTCCTCACAACTATTTCACCTTTTGTGTCTCTCTACTCTCGTGTTGAGATGGGAGGGTGGAAGGGTCAGCTATGAGAGTCTGAAGTACATAATACTGTCAATATAACAAGATGTAAATAAATCAGATATAAAGAACTATAAACTAAGTCTGAGGTTATATTTTTCTTCTGTGCTTTCATTAGATAGTGTCTGTTGACTTATGTATGGGCTTTTAATTTTATAATATTGTCATTTTTCTATATTATGAGGCTTGACTTGTCTCAGAGGGAAGAGGAACTATAAACACCAATTCCCCGCTGCAAAGGCAGAGTATATCAACCAAACTCTTTTTAGGGAGACTGTGAAGTTATTTCCCAAACATCAAATCATACTACTATTTACTTGTATTTCATATCAATACAAGTTAACTGTAATAATTGACATAATGACCTATGACAGTCCTCTAGTGTGTCCCTGACTTGGTGAAGCAGCAGAGCCTCCTTCTCCAATTGAGTTGTCCCTGGAGTATCCTCCCACTCCCACTCTTTTTGCTTGTTTTGAGTTGAGAGAGATGATATGTGAGAGACCTGAGAGTCTAGAGTACATAGTACTCAAAAAACATCTGATATGTGTGCCAAAATTGGAAGAAAAAAATGTATAGTAAGTCCTGAGCTTTGGGTCTCAATATTAATTTAAGGGTTCCTATTCAGGCCTAGGAGGTGTCAGGCGATCAGATTCCAAAGGTACCTGCCCTTACTTACCCTCTGCTCCTGCCCTACTATCCGCAAAACATCTAGCAATAGACCCAACTTAAGTAAAGAAGAGTACAATAAAAGACAGACCTATTTTATTCTTGTCCGTTATTTACAGGCTGGCAGAAAGTTAAGTATATGCATCAATTCACCTTTCCCAGCTCCCTCCTCTCCCCATACAATACTATTCCCTTCTTCATGTAGGTTCTCACAGGTTTTTGTCTCCATTATGGTACTGATCACATCCCAGTAAGGCTAGCTATCTCTGATTTTCTCTTTCTACGCTATGATTCTTTAAAAGATAGGAAATAGATATTATTTATCTTAGTACTGTCAAAGCTTAGCATATAGTAAATACACAATAGATGATTTCAGAAGAGGTGAATAAGTTAAACTAGCTCTTTCAACCCAGGAGCAATTTAGTAAATTACTAAAGCATTTCATTCTAAACCAGAGAGCTGGCATCAGACATCATGTTAGAGTTTCTCCCTTGACTCTACTAGAAATGTATCTTAGCCAAAACCCTGGTATGATATTGACATCTTTATGAGATGCCAGAGTTCAAACCAATCCAGTAGGCAATCTTTATTTCAATGTAGGGTATCTAGTTACAAATCCCTGCCTTTCTACTCTGGTGAGATAGTCTGGACTGTGTGGTGGTCTGATGTCTAACTCTTCTGTATTCTCTTTCAACCTGCACCAAAGCCAGTCTCTACTAGATATATTTATCCAAAGCAGCAAATATCTGTGGAGTATCTTCCAAGTAGAAGATTGTCTATTGGATGTCAGGCCCATCTTAAACCTTTGCCCATGTTAGTGAACTTGGAGTTCTTCAGCTCTCCAAAGATGAAGTCCTTCTTCAATCAAAGACATACTTGGCCCTTGATTTCTTTTCTATGAAAGGAAATAAGAAATAAGTAGGACGATAATCTCTACTCCACCTAAACATCTTTCTTAGTTTTGTGACCTTTTATTCCTACCACCAAAGGTCCCATCCCCTGGGCTTGGGAATAGCATAATTATTTCTCTCTAACACAACCTTCTCCTGCCTGGGGTGTAATGAAAGGCTAATGGCATACACCCAAACAAAATCAGAGGCAATACCACAGCAATGGCTTAGAAATGTATTAAAGATTTTAAATATCTGGCTTCTAATAATCTCACTTATAACGATGCTACCTGACAAAGTTGTTTCCCTGGGGATACCAGGGAAAGAAAAAGGAAGGAGAGAGAAACTAGAAGGAAAGAAGAAAGATATTAATACCCATTACTAGAATAAGACAGGAAGTAAAATAAATTGCCATTTTTGTCTTCTCTCAAAATTTTCTGCAAAAACAACTTGACTTTTTTTCTTACCAATTAGTAGCTATTTTGAGCAGAGAAGAAATGACTGTCTTACATATTAGCCTGAATAAGAGCAATAAGACCTACTTACCCCATCCTCTTTGCACTCCCCTGACTGACATATTTTTTTTCTTTCATTCTCTGTTATCAAAATCCTTCGAGGAATGATAGTTTGATGCTCCCTGTCTTAAATGTGATACTCCACTAATTATTTCTTTAAAATTTTTAACTTAGATTCAGGGGTACATGTGCAGGTCTGTTAATACAGGCAAACTCATGTCATGGGGGTTTGGTGTAAAGACCATTTTGTTTCCCTGGTACTAAGCATAGCACCTGATAGTTATATTTCCTGACCCTCTCCCTCCTCCCAATCTCCTACCTCAAAAATGCTGCAGTGTCTGTTGTTCCCCTCTTTGCGCCCATTGGTTCACATTATTTAGCTCCCACTTACAAGTGCGGTATTTTGTTTTCTGTACTTGTACTAGTTTGCTTAGGATAATGGACTCTAGCTCCATCCATGTTCCTGCAAAGGACATGATATCATTCTTTTTCATGGCTGTATAGTATTCCATGGTGTATATGTATCACATTTGCTTTATTTTCAGACAGAGTCTTGCTCTGTCACCCAGGCTGGAGTGCAGTGGCTCAATCTCAGCGTACTGCAGCCTCTGCCTCCCAGGTTCAAGTGACTCTAGTGCCTCAGCCTCCCAAGTAGCTGGGATTACAGGTGTGCACCACTACACCTGCCTAATTTTTGTATTTTTTGGTAGAGACAGGGTTTCTCCATGTTGGTCAGACTGATCTCGAACTCCTGACTTCAGGTAATCTGCCAGCCTTGGCCTCCCAAAGTGCTGGGATTATAGGCATGAGCTACTGCACCCAGCTCTCATGCGATTTTTGTCTTTAGTTTTGTTTATGTGATGAATCACATTTATTGATTTGTGTATGTTGAACCAACCTTGCATCCAAAGGATAAAGCTTACTTGATCATGGTGGATTAGCTTATTGATGTGCTGCTAGATTCTGTTTGCCAATATTTTGTTGAGGATTTTTGCATCTATGTTCATCAAGGTTGTTGGCCTGAAGTTTTTGTTGTTATTGTTTTTGTTATTGTGGTGTCTCTGCCAGCTTTGGTATTAGAATGATGCAGAACTCATGGAATAAGTTTGGGAGGAGTCCCTTCTCCTCAATTTTTTTATAATTGTATCTGTAGAAATACTACCAGCTCTCTTTGTACATCTGGTAAAATTCTGCTGTTAATTTGTCTTGTCCTAGGCTTCTATTTGGTTGCTAGGCTATTTAATACTGATTCAATTTCAGAACTCATTATTGGTCTGTTCAGGGATTCACTTTCTTCCTGGTTCAATCTTGGGAGGATGTATGTGTCCAGGAATTTATTAATTTCCTCTAGATGTTCTAGTTTGTGTGCATAGAGGTGTTCATAGTAGTCTCTGATGAGTATTTGTATTTCTGTGGGATCAGTGGTGATGTCCCCTTTTGTCATTTCTAATTGTGTTTATTTGGATTTTCTCTGTTTTCTTCATTATTCTAGCAAACAGTCCATCTATCTTATTAAGGTTTTTCAAATAATCAACTCCTGAATTTGTTGATCTTTTATATGGTGTTTTTATGCTCTCAAATTCCTTCAATTCAGCTCTAATTTTGGTTATTTCTTGTCTTCTACTAGTTTGGGGGTTGGTTTGCTCTTGCTTCTGTAGTTCTTTTAGTTGAGATTTTAGGTTGTCAATTTTAGATCTTTCTAACTTTTTGACGTGGGCATTTAGTGCTATAAACTTCCCTCTAAACACTGCCTTAGCTGTGTCCCAGATATTCTGGTATGTTGCATCTTTGTTCTCATTAGTTTTAAAGAATTTCTTGATTATTGTCTTAATTTCATTACTTATCCAAAAGTCATTCAAGAGCAGGTTGTGTGGTTTTGAGTGATTTTCTTAGCATTGATTTTTATTTTTATTACACCGTGGTCTGAGAGTGTGGTTGGTATGATTACAGCATTTTTAAATTTGCTGAGTATTGTTTTATGTCCTATTGTGTGGTCTATATTACAGTATTTGCCATGTGGCTATAAGAAGAACGTATATTCCTTTTTTGGGGGTGGAGAGTTTTGTAGATATCCATTAGGTCTATTTGGTCAAGGGTTGAGTTCAAGTTCTAAATACCTTTGTTAATTTTCTGCCTTAATTATCTGTTTAATGCTGTCAGTGTGGTATTGAAGTTTTGTACTATTATTGTGTGGGAGTCTATGTCTCTTTGTAGGTATCTAAGAACTTGCTTTATGAATCTGGGTGCTCCTGTGTTGGGTGCATATATATTTGGAAAAGTTAGGTCTTGTTGTTGAACTGAACCGTTTACCATTATATAATGCCCTTCTTTATCTTTTTTGATCTTCGTTTATTTAAAGTCCATTTTGCCTGAAATTAAGATTGCAACCCCTGCTTTTTTCTATCTTCCATTTGCCTGGTAGATTTTTCTCCACCCCTTTATTTTGAGCCTTTGACTGTCACTACATGTGAGATAAGTCTCTTGAAGACAGCATGCCATTGAGTCTTGATTCTTTATACAGCTTGCCACTTTGGACTTTTCAATTGGGGCATTTAGCTAGCCTGTTTACATTCAAGGTTAGTATTGATACATGTGGATTTTATCCTGTCATCGTGTTGTTAGCTGGTAATTATGCAGACATGTTTGTGTGGTTGCTTTATAGTGTCACTGGTCTGTATACTTAAGTATGTGTCTGTATTTGCTAGTAACAGCCTTTCCTTTCCATATTTAGTGCTCCTTTCAGGACTCTTGTAAGGCAGATCTGGTGTTAGTGAATTATCTCAGCATTTGCTTGTCTGAAAAGGATTTACTTTCTCCTTCACTTATGAAGCTTAGTTTGGTAGGATATGAAATTCTTGGCTGGAGTTGTTTTTCTTTAAAAGTGTTAAATATGGGCCCCTTTTTTTGGTTTGTAGGATTTCTGCTGAAAGGTCCACTGTTAGACTTAGACTTATGGGGTTCCCTTTGTAGGGGACCTGCCCTTTCTCTAGGTGCCTTTAACATTTTTTCTTTCATTTTGACATTGGAAAATCTGGTGCTTATGTGTTTGGGGGATAATCTTCTTGTGTAGCAGCTTGCAGGAATTCTCTGCATTTTTAAAATTTGAATGATGGCCTCTCTAGTGAGATTGGGAAAGTATTCATGGAAGAGATTCCAAAATATGTTTTTCAAATTGTTTGCTTTCTCCCCATCTCTTTCAGGGATGTTATTTGTAGATGTGGCCCCTTTACATAATGCCATATTTTCCAGAAGTTTTGTTTATTACTTTGCATTCTTTTTTTCTTTATTTTTGTCAGTCTTACTTCAGAAAGCCAGTCTTCAAGCTCTGAGATTCTTTCCTCAGCAGTCTATTCTGCTGTTAATACATGTGATTGTGTTATGAAATTCTTGTAGTGTGTTTTTCAAATCTATCAGATCCATTTGGCACTTTCTTGTAATGGCCATTTTGTTTATCAGCTTGTGTATTGTCACCCTGTAATCCTTAGGTTCCTTGCACTGGGTTTTGATGTTCACCTGAATCTCAGTGATCTTTGTTCATATCCATATTCTAAATTCTATTTCCTGTCATTTCAGCCATCTCAGCCTGGTTAAGAACCCTTGCTGGACAATTAGTGTGGTTGTTTGGAGGAGGACACACTCTGGTCATTTGAGTTGCTGGAGTTCTTGCACTGGTTCTCTCTCATCTCTGGCTGAGGGTGTTCTTTTAATGAGAGTGTAGATTGAGTACAGTTAGTAGAATTCTTTACTGGATATTTCCAGAAGGTTAAGGCTTTGTGCATGGTCTTTATTTTTAGCTGATTTGTTGTCTTCAGTTTCATGGGGGTGTATGTTAGCAAACTATTTTTGGTATTGAAGTTTTGGGGTGCAATCCAGTAGGTGGTACCTAAGTGTAACGGTCAGTAAGCAGTAGTCAGGCTCTTGCTCAGTTATATGGCTTCTATATATTTCCTCACAGTTGCAATCGTGTTCCCTCTCAATGCTCTGAAAGTATGGGTTCCTCTGCCGCTTAAGTGCTGGCTGCAGTTTATGACTTAGCACTCCCAAACTGCACACCTCAGCTCTAGGATGATCTCAGGATTTATGTTCCCTCCCAAACTTGGAGGCAACAGACAAAGAGATCTTAGCAATGGTTGTGTCCAAGAGTCTTTTGCTTTTCTCCTGGAGTTACAGCTGCTAGTTTTAGGGTTCTTGATTTTCAGATCTTCAACATCACATGAATTTTTTCCTAAAATTATTCTCGAGAAGCTGATTCTCTTTTCCACCTCTGTTCCCACAATATTCTGTCACTCATAGAAAAAGAAAGGCACATCTATCACCATCCTGAATCTTACTATGGTATATTCACCTAGGGTGTAAAAAACATATAGTTGCAAAACAAAGACACAGTCAAAATCTTGGTGTTAGAATCAAGAAAAAGAATGATACTTTAAAACTGCATTGAAAATTGTTTTACAAATCAAGTGAAATCTTGATTTGTTGATTTGTTATTTACAAATAAATTATTGATTATTTATTTGTTATATATTAGTTTACTATAAATTAGTTATTAATAAATAAGTTATTTATTGTTTATTTGTTATTTACAAATCAAGTGCTAATCTTTTAGTTTTTATCAAAATTAAACAAAGGTCTAATTGAGTTATTATCTAATAAATTATTAAAAATTATTTTTCAACTTCAATAAAGTTTTAGGATAGCAAATCAACACACAAAGATCAGTAGCATTTCCATACACCCATAACATTCAAACTGACTGCCAAATTAAGAATACAATGCAATTTAAAGTAGCCACACACAAAAACAAAATACCTAGGAATACATCTAACCAAGGAGGTGAAAGGTTTCCACAGGGAGAACTACAAAACACTGCTGAATTATATCACAGATGACACAAACAAGTAGAAAAACATTTCATGCTTATGGTTTGGAAGAACCAATATTGTTAAAATGGCCACACTGCCCAAAGCAATCTACAGATTAAATGCCATAGTAGTTTGTTGTTACATTATCAAACTACAAACATCATTTTTCACAGAACCAGAAAAAACTATTCTAAAGTTCACATGGAACCAAAAAAGAGCCCAAATGTCCAAAATAATCCTAAGAAAAAAGGAACAAAGCCAGAGACATCACATTAAATGACTTCAAACTATACTATAAGGCTACAGTAACCAAAACAGCATGGTACTGGTATAAAAACAGACATATTGACCAATGAAACAGAATACAGAACCCAAAAATAAAGCCACACACCTATGACCATCTTATCTTTGACAAAACTTACAAAAATAAGCAATGGGGAAAAGATGCCCTGTTCAATAAATGCTGCTGGGATAGCTGGCTAGCCATATACAGAAGAATGGAACTGGACCCCTACCTTTCACCAAATACAAAAATTAACTCAAGGAAGATGAATAATTTAAATGTAAGACTTCAAGCAATGAGATTCCTAGAAGAAAACCTAGGAAACACCATTCTGGACATTCGCCTTGGAAAAGAATTTATAACTAAGTCTTCAAAAGCAACTGCAACACAAACAAATATTGACAAGTGGGACCTAATTAAACTAAAAATCTTCTGCACAGAAAAAGAAACTATCAACAGAGCAAACAGACAACCTATAGAATGGGAGAAAATATTTTCAAACTATGCATTCAACAAATGTCTAATATCCGGAATCTATATGCAACTATAACAAATTAACAAGCAGAAAACAAATAACTCTATTAAAAGTGGGCAAAACTGAAGGCAGAGGCTGCAGTGAGCCAAGATTGCACCACTGCACTCCAGCCTGGGCAACAGAGCAAGCCATTGTCTTGGAAAAAAAAGTGGGTAAAAGACATTAACAGACACATCTCAAAAGAGGACATACGAGTGGGCAATGGACATATGAAAACCCACTCAACATCACTTAGTCATCAGAGAAATGCGAATCAAAACCACACTGAAAAATCATCTTACACACATCAGAATGGCTACTATTAAAAAATCAAAAAATAACAAACGTTCACAAGGCTGTGAAGAGAAAGAAATACTTAGACTGTTGGTGGGAATGTAAATTAGTTCAGCCACTGTTAAAAGCAATTTGGAGATTTCTCAAAGAAATTAAAGCAGAACTACCATTTAGCCCAGCAATCTTATTACTGGCTATACATCCCCCAAAACACAAATCTTTCTACCAAAAACGCACATGCTCTTGCATGTTCATTGCAGCACTCTTCACAATATGAAAGTCATGGAATCAACATAGTTAACTCCTCAGTGGTGGACTGGATAAAGAAAATGTGACATATATACACCATGGAATACTACGCAGCCATAAAAGAATGAAATTATGTTCTTTGCAGCAACATGGATGCAGATGGAGGCCATTTTCCTAAGTGGATAATGCAGGAAAAGAAAATCAAATACAAATACTGCATGTTCTCACTTTTAAGTTAGCGCTAAACACTGGGTACTTGTGGGCATTAAGACGGCAATGAGAGACACTGGGTACTCCTAGAGTGGGGAGGGAGAAAAAGGAACAAGGGTTGAAAAACTATTGGGTGCTATACTCACAACCTAGCTGACAGGATCATTCATAACCCAAACCTCAGTGTCATGTAACATACCCAGGCAACAAACTTCCATGTGTACCCACTGAATCTAAATAAAAAGTTGAAAAAAATTATTTTTCATGACAGATCAATATGCGATTTTTGGCATATAACATAGAAGGAGCTTATTTCAGGCATCTATTTCTGCCTAACAACCCCCAAACAGTGTCTTAAACAACAATTTAATATTTCTCATAATTCCTTAGGA
This sequence comes from Mandrillus leucophaeus, assembly GCF_000951045.1. NCBI lineage: Eukaryota > Metazoa > Chordata > Mammalia > Primates > Cercopithecidae > Mandrillus > Mandrillus leucophaeus. The sequence goes on from NW_012104488.1 coordinate 1,917,563, forward strand.
CAGGAGCTTGGAAGTGGGCTTAGTTGGATAGTTCTTTTGCTCCTTGTCAACTGGGGTCATTTACTCAGTTGTCTTCAGTTGGTGAGTAGACTGAGATAAAAAGTCCAAGGAGGTTTCTCGCACTTGTCTGGTGCCTCTGACCTCTCCATGTGACTCCACATGGACTTTCTCCCAACATAATAGAATATAAATTTCTTATATCATAAGAACTTCTTAAATTAGAGCTAAACACTGGGTACCTTTATAGTTCTTTTATAAGAACTTCTTGTAATATAAGAATATAACATAAGAAGTTCTTTGAGAGGTAAATAGTTTTACCTATCTAAATAGCTTTGAAAGGCAAACAGTAGCTTCCAGACCTCTTAAATATTAGGCCCAAAACTCTCATGGTGCCACTTTCTTTTTTTTTTTTTTTTTTTTTTAATTATTATACTTCAAGTTCTGGGATACATGTGCAGAATGTGAAGTTTTGTTACATAGGTATACACATGCAATGATGGTTTGCTGCACCCATCAACCATTTACATTACGTATTTCTCCTAATGCTCTCTCTCCCCTAGCCCCCGGCCCCCCGGCAGGCCCCAGTGTGTGATGTTCTCCTCCCTGTGTCCATGTGTTCTCATTGTTCAACTCCCACTTATGAGTGAGAACATGCAGTGCTTGGTTTTCTGTTCCTGTGTTAGTTTACTGAGAATGATAATTTCCATCTTCATCCATGTCCCTGCAAAGGACATGAACTCATCCTTTTTTATGGCTGCACAGTATTCCATGGTGTATATGTGCCACATTTTCTTTATCCAGTCTATCATTGATGAGCATTTGGGTTAGTTTCAGGTATTTGCTATTGTGAACAGTGCTGCAATAAACATACGTGTGCATGTGTCTTTATAGTAGAACAATTTATATTCCTTTGGGTATATACCAAGTAATGGGATTGCTGGATCAAATAGTATTTCTGATTCTAGATCCTGCAGGATCTGTCTTCCACAATGGTTGAACAAATTTACACTCCCACCAACAGTGTAAAAGCATTCCTATTTCTCCACATCCTCTCCAGCATCTGTTGTTTCCTGACTTTTTAATGATCACCATTCTAACTGGCATGAGATGGTATCTCATTGTGGTTTTGATTTGCATTTCTCTAATGACCAGTGATAATGAGCTTTTTTTCATGTCTTGTTGGCCACATAAATGTCTTCTTTTGAGAAGTGTTTTTTCATATCCTTTGCCCACTCTTTGATGGGGTTGTTTGCTTTTTTCTTGTAAATTTGTTTAAGTTCTTTCTAGATTCTGGATATTAGCCCTTTGTCAGATGGATAGATTGCAAAAATTTTCTCCCATTCTGTAGGCTGCTTGTTCACTCTGATGATAGTTTCTTTTACTGTGCAAAAGCTCTTTAGTTTAATTAGAACCCATTTGTCAATTTTGGCTTTTGTTGCCATTGGTTTTGGTGTTTTAGTCATGAAGTCTTTGCCCATGCCTATGACATGAATGGTATTGCCTAGGTTTTCTGCTAGGGTTTTTATGGTTTTAGGTCTTATGTTTAAGTCTTTAATCCATCTTGAGTTGATTTTTGTGTAAGATGTAAGGAAGGCTTCCAGTTTCAGTTTTCTGCATATGGTTAGCCAGTTTTCCCAACATCATTTATTAAATAGGGAATCCTTTTCTCATTGCTTGTTTTTGTCAGGTTTGTCAAAGATCAGGTGGTTGTAGATGTGTGGCATTATTTCTAAGGCCTCTGTTCTGTTCCTCTGGTCTATATATCTGTTGTGGTAATAGTACCATGCTGTTTTGGTTACTGTAGCCTTGTAGTATAGTTTGAAGACAGGTAGCATGATGCTTCCAGCTTTGCTCTTTTTGCTTAGCATTGTCTTGGCTATATGGACTCTTTTTTGGTTCCATACGAATTTAAAATAGTTTTTGCTAATTCTGTGAAGAAAGTCAATGGTAGCTTCATAGGGATAGCACTGAATCTATACATTACTTTGGGCAGTATGGCCATTTCTACGATATTGATTCTTCCTATCTATAAGCATGGAATGTTTCTTCGTTTGTTTGTGTCCTCTCTTATTTCCTTGAGCAGTGATTTGCAGTTCTCCTTAAAGAGGTCCTTCACATCCTTTGTAAGTTGTATTCCTCGGTATTTTATTCTCTTTGTAGCAATTGTGAATGTGAGTTCACTCATGAGTTGGCTCTCTGAGTGTCTATTGCTGGTGAATAAGAATGCTTGTGATTTTCACACAGTGATTTTGTACCCTGAGACTTTGCTGAGGTTGCTTATCAGCTTAAAGAGATTTTGTGCTTAGACGATGGGGTTTTCTAAATATACAATCATGTCATCTGCAAACAGAGACAATTTGACTTTCTTTCTTCCTATTTGAATATCCTTTATTTCTTTCTCTTGCCTGATTGTCCTGGCCAGAACTTCCAATACTATGTTGAATAGGAGTGATGAGAGAGGGCATCCTTGTCTTGTGCCATTTTTCAAAAGGAATGCTTACAGCTTTTGTCCATTCATTATGATATTGGCTGTGGGTTTGTCATAAATAGCTCTTATTATTTTGAGTTATGTTCCATCAATACCTAGTTTACTGAGAATTTTTAGCATGAGAGGGTGTTGACTTTCTCCAAATCAAATTGGTCAAGGAAAATTTCAAGACCAGCCTAAAGTCAAAGGTAGAAGAAATAGATTTGACCTCTTGTTGGATGAAGGAATATGTATGTACCTGAAGGAAGGAAATGATGGCAGGCATCTTTGGAGACTACCTACCACAGAGTCCAAGGAATTAAGTGACATCACTATAATAAGACTCCTTAATAAGGCTCCTTGCAAAATACTTTTCAATTGTTTATTCTGAAATATTGAGGGCCTATTACATGTCTGACACTGCTCTAACAATAAAGGATGCAATCATGAACAAAAGCCTACTCATTTTGAGCAACAGAAAAGATAGCCATATTTTGCAATAAGAGATACTTTATAAATGTCAGCAATTATTGTTGACTCTGAGGTGACAAAACAATACATCAGTCATTTCTACTGACCTCTGCAGCATGGCCAAGCTATAGTGCACTAGTAACTCTAAGAAATTTCTGTATTACTTTAGGATTGTGGGTCAAAAAAGTCTTATTTTCAATGTTTTAGTTACAGGAAAGCATAGAATGACCAGTTGGAATTAACTTCTATTTCTAGCTCATTATTCCAACAAAAGCATATGTTTTTATAGAGAAGAACATCCCTGCTGTTTGAACACTAAGAGATGACAGGACTATAAAAAATGGATAATGTCTCAGAATGGTTTTCAGAAATTTGATGAGGAATTTCCTGTACAGTCTGGAGCAGAAAGACTAAGATGTTGTCTCAGTTGTTAAAGTCTAAGTATCCTTTTTCTTATTACTAAAAATATTTCTGCTTTGTTACATATAATACTCTTATTATATGTTATACAATATGTAATTCTCCTAATAAAAATATATTATATCATAAATGCCCAGATAAATAACTGACAAGGTTTAATGGTTGGCAATCCATCTAAATGAGAATTGATAGCTAGGTAGAGGAGATCAGGAGTATACCAGTGTGTGATAACTCTAAGCCATTGTGTTGCCAGCCCAGCATCTATGCACAAAACATCGCACTCCTTCTCCCTCTGCCCCGTGAACATGTCCCCATATTGAGGTCCGATGAGTCATGCTTGTGCAATGGGACCCATTCCATTGACCACTGTTGGTTGGAACAGACTTGGGCACTTGATCCAGGCTGAGACAATTAGTTAAGATTAGGCCTGGGGGAAGTTAGTCTTTTTGATGTAACTAGACCTATTAGACACATGTGAAGCTTGGATACTGTGGTATGGCATCTTCCACCTACCATACTTCCTCCAGCAAAGCAGAGGAATCCATTCTGCAAAGACAAAGAAGAATGCCAGAAATGCACATCTTCTAATAAGTGAGGATCCTTCTGCCTTTTTAGTGCCTGGGTCCAGTACCTGCCTGCCCTTGACTTCTGCTAGGCCCCATGTACCTTCCTAATAAATTCCCTTTTTCTCTTTCAGCTACAATCAGAGGATGCTCATCAGTGTTTAAGGAGAGCAGTCACAGGGGAGGAAGTAAAGTAGACCAGAAGTAGGTAGGGGAACCAGTAGAAGAATGTAACAAATGGGTTACAATAGCAAGGTGGTCCATGACAAAATAAAGTAGAAATATATGTGCCAAGGACTCCAGACTGTCACTCATACACTGTTACATTCCTTCTGTGTGGCCTGGACCAACCTACAGCAACAAGAGATCAAGTAGGAATTTTTTTTATATTTCTCTCCTCTGTATCTGATAAACATTCTTTCTGTATGTAGTTTAGCCCCAATCTTTAAAAAAACAAAACAAAAAAAAAAACCTTATTTTTCTAAAAAACAAAAAAAAGAAAATCCAATTTTCTCCTTTCTCAACCAAACAACTTGAAAGAAGATAAACTGCCCTCTTGCCCTTACTTGGTTAAATGATTATCTTCCCCCTATCCAGCTTTTATGAGCATTTCCTGGCTCCTCAGTCTCTCTCATTACCATGTGACATTGTCCCCAGATAATTCTACCTAAACAATATCTTTCCAATCTATTCCCTCCTCTATATTTCCTCCTCAGTATCCCTACCTCAGGCCCTCATCCTTTCTTACTGAGACCTGTGAAATAGTCTTCTAATTGGTCTCCCTGTCCCAACCCTTCCTCTTTCTAATCCATTCGTATAATATTACCAAAACTACCTTTCTAAAACATAAATATGACTGGGTTCACTGTTATTTCAAGACCTTGTAAGTCTTCATGTTGCTTTAGACAAAATCTATAATTTTGCTGTCAATACTACCTTAAATCTTATCCCCAACTTATTTTTTTTTTTAATTTTAAACCTATCCTTATGTATTACACTGCCATGGACTGAATGTTTGTGTCTCTCCAAACTTTGTATGTTGAAACCTTAATCCCCAGCATGATGGTCCTTGGAGATGGTCTAAGAGGTAACTAGGTCATGAGTGGAGCCCTCATGTTGGGATCAGTGCACTTATTATAAGAGGAGACGTGAAAAAGCTTAGCTTCTCTCTCTCTCTCTCTCTCTCTCTCTCTCTCTCTCTCTCTGTGTGTGTGTGTGTGTGTGTGTCTGTCTGTCTGTCTTTCTGTCTGTCTGTGTCTCAGCCATGGGAGGATATAGCAACTGTCTGCAAGCCATGAAACAAACCATCACTGGACACCAGACCTGCCAATGTCTACATCTTAGACTTCCCAACCTCCAGAATTGTGAAAAATAAATGTTTGTTGTGTAAGCCACCCAGTATATGGTATTCTTATTATAACAGCCTAAGCTGACTAAGACACATACCCTACATTACAATGGCATATTCCCAAACACACCACTTTTTATGCTTTCATGCTTTTACTGTTGTTCCCTTTGCCTAAAATGCCTTTCCCCCATACATATCATCCCTCCTTTCTGTCTCACGAATTTTTTAAAATTCCTGTCCATGAAATTTTACTTGTACTTTTAGCTGCTGATATTGCTTGTAACAGATATATTTGCTTGTGGTGCTAATAGAGCATTCACAGCACTATATAGCATGGTTTACAAAATATTCCTGCTGAAGTGTAAACCACTGGAAGTCCCAAAAAATCACATTATTGTTTATCTCTTTAACACCTAGAGATATTCCTTAAAATACTACATAAATATTTACTAATTTAAATTAAATTAGTAGTCAACTTGCAAGTTAAAATGGCATTTCTATTCCCTATGATTTATACATTGACATAGAAATGCTTTTATATTTAAAACAACAAGCCAACCATCACTTATTATTCATTTAATAATTGTTCATTTTATTCTTCTAACATATATTATTTCATAAGTCAATTGTGCAGCAGTAGCTTCAAAGTCCTTAATACAATAATTTTTATTTAAACAGTGAACAAAAATTCCAGGGGTGGCAGTAGTCAATAGACCAGCTCATTATTTTCACTCCAGTGGATACTGCAGTACCCAAACAAAATAACAACTCTGATATTTTTTTGATTTGATATTTTATTTTACTTTAACTTATTTTAAGTTCAGGGGTACATGCACAGGATGTGCTGGTTTGTTACATGTGCAAATGTGTGTCATGGGGTATGTTGCACAGATTATTTCATCATGGAGATATTAAGTCTAGTGACCATCAGTTATTTTTGCTGATCTGTGTGTCCGTGGGCTCCCATCACTTAGCTTCCACTTATAAGTGAGAACATGCAGTATTTGGTTTTCTGATCCTGTGTTAGTTTAAGGATAACAGCCTCCAGCTCCATCCATGTCCCTCCAAAGGATATGATCTCATTTTTTATAGCTGCATAGTATTCCATGATGTGATACATATTTTCTTTGTACCACACCACATTTTCTTTGTCCAGTCTATCACTGATGGGCATTTGGGTTGAGTCTATGTCTTTGCTACTGTGAATATTGCTGCAATGAACATAGACATGCACATTATCTTTATAATAGAATGATTTATATTCCTTTGGTTATATACCCAGTAATGGAATTGCTGGGTCAAATGGCATTTCTGGTTCTAGGTCTTTGAGGAATTGCCACACTGTTTTCCACAATGGTTGAACTAATTTACACTCCCACCAACAGTGTAAAAGTGTGCCTTTTCTCCTCACCCTTGCCAGCATTTATTATTTTTTTGACTTTTTAATAATAGCCATTCTGATTGGTGTGAGGAGGTATCTCATTGCGGTTTTAATTTGGATGTATCTAATCATCAGTGATGTTGAGCCTTTTTTCATATGTTTGCTGGCTGCATGTATGGCTCCTTTTGAGAAGTGCTTGTTTGTGCCCTTTGTCCACTTGTTAATGGGGTTGTTTGGTTTTTTCTTGTAAATCTGTTTAAGTTCCTTGTAGATGCTGAGTATTAGACCTTTGTAAATCTGTTTAAGTTTCTAATAGATGCTAGATATTAGACCTTTGTCAGATTCACAGTTTGCAAAAATTTTTCCCATTCTGTACGTTGTCTGTTTACTCTGCTGATAGTTTCTTTTGCTGTGTGGGAACACTTTAATTAAATTAGATTCCATTTGTCAATTTTTGCTTTTGTTGCAGATGCTTTTGGCATCTTCGTCTTGAAATCTTTGCCTGTGCCTGTGTCCTAAATGGTATAGCCTAGGTTTTCTTCTAGGGTTTTTATAGTTTGGGGTTTTACATTTAAGTCTTTAATCCATCTTGAGTTGATTTTTGTATATGGTGTAAGGAAGTGGTCCAGTTTCAATTTTCTGCATATCGCTAACCAGTTCTCTCAGCACTATTTATTAAATAGGTAATCATTTCCCCATTGCTTGTTTTTGTCAGGTTTGTGGAAGATCAAAAGCTTAAGCTGATAAGCAATTTCAGCAAAGTCTCAATTCCTTCAATCAAATAGTCTGTTCTTCTACCAGTACCATGCTGTTTTGATAACTGTATCCCTATACTATAGTTTGAAATTTGGTAGTGTGATGCCTCTCACTTTGTTCTTTTTGCTTAGGATTGCCTTGGCTATTCGGGCTCTTTTTTTGTTCCATATGAATTTTAAAGTAGTTTTTTTCTGGTTCTGTGAAGAATGTCAATGGTAGTTTAATTGAATTTAATTGAATGGTAGTAGAATTGCATTGAATCTATAAACTGCTTTGGGCGGATTCGCCATTTTACGAAAATTGATTCTTCCTATCCATGAGTATGGAATGTTTTTCCATTTTGTGTGTGTGTCATTTCTGATTTCTTTTAGCAGTGGTTTGTAGTTCTCCTAGAAGAACTCCTTCACTTCCCTTGTTAGCTGTATTCCTAGGTATTTTATTTTCTTTGTAGCAATTGTAAGCAGGAGCTCATTCATGATTTGGCTCTCAGCTTGACTGTTGTTGGTGTATAGGAATGCTAGTGATTTTTGCACATTAATTTTGTATCCTGAGACAGCTGAAGTTGCTTATCAGCTTAAGAAACTTTTGAGCTGAGACAATGAGGTTTTCTAGATATAAAGTCATGTCATCTGCAAACAAAGATAGTTTCACTTCCTCTCTTCCTATTTGAATACACTTTATTTCTTTCTCTTGCCTGATTTCCCTGGCCAGACCTTCCCATACTATATTGAGTTGGAGTAGTGGGAAAGTACAGACTTGTCTTGTGCTGGTTTTCAAGAGGAATACTTCCAGCTTTTGCCCTTTTGGTATGGTATTGGTTATGGGTTTGTTATATATGGCTCTTATTATTTTGAGGTATATTGTTTCAATACATAGTTTATTGAGAGTTTTTAACATGAAGTGATGTTGAATTTTATCAAAAGCCTTTTCTGCATCTATTGAGATAATCAAGTAGCTTTTTTCTTTAGTTCTGCTTATGTGATGAATCACATTTATTGATTTGCATATGTTGAGCCAAACTTGCATGCTGGGGTTGAAGCCTACTTGATTGTAGTGGACAAGCTTTTTGATGTGCTGCTGGATTTGGTTTGCCCGTATTTTGTTGAGGACTTTTGCATGAATGCTCAACAAAGATATTGGCCTGAAGTTTCTTTTTTTGTTATGTCTCTGCCAGGTTTTGGTATCAGGATGATGTTGGCCTCATAGAATGAGTTGGGGGAGGAGTCCCTCCTTTTTAGTTTTTTGGAATAGTTTCAGTAGGAATGGTAACTCTGGTGTTTTTTAAATATTTACAGTTTATTTTAAATAACCACAGATTTCATAAACAAACCTGAAATTAAATATTTTATACATTTCAAATCCAAAAATATGTAAGCTTACTACAGAACAAACTGCAAATATAAATGTATTTTAAGATAAATATTCACTAGCAGATACAGTTAGTAAAATTAATTTTTATTCAAAACATAAACACCATATTAAGATAAAGAAAACTTAATCATAAAAATTTTTTGCTATTAAGTAATGGTCTAAACATGAAAGTGTTTATATTGTAAAATGAATTATCCAGCATATTTTAGAAATAATCAAAACTTGGTGAAAAAAATGTTGCTCCAAACAATTCTCTGTTCCAAAAGTATTAAGGCTGAGGGGAGCAACCTAAGACTATAGACTTTATACCTAAATGATTTTCCACCTTAAAAATTTTCCACCTGCTCATATTTTGTGATTTGCTGAACCCTTCCAATTGCTTCCTAGGTCTAAGTTGTCTGGAGTAATATTCTGGTTGTTAACAATTGTATGAAGTTAGTATAGCTTTAATGTTTCTGCCAAATGTCATTACTTCATCTGTCAAACTGAGCCCTGGAAATAGCTGGAATCATCTTACATAGACCTTTGATGACCTCAAATGAAGAAATGGCAAAAGCAAAGATATAATAACTGATGGAACTCTTCTATGCTTTGTTATTCAGATTTTATAAATATTACTGACAAAATCTACCAACATTTGTTTAATTTGAGATGTGAGGCTACATTATGAATGAGTAAAAATGATTAGCTATTTACATCTCCCAAATTTTTTATTTCTGTTAACCAATAGATTACTTCATTTTGACCATAAAAAGTCAGCTAGCCATATAGACACAACAATGACATAAATCAGAAACCTGAAAATAATCAAAGAATCTCTTTGGTATCCAATTCAGAATCAGAGTGAAAACAGATCAGAGGCCATTGCTCGTTACCATCCTGCCTGCTCCTCTTCCACCCATGCAGAAACTGCATGTGCTTGTGTGAATGAATGTGTGTGAATGTGTGCTTTTATGTTCTCATATGTAAAATCAGTTCTTGTTCACAGATTCAGTAACCATGAATTCACCTACTCGTTAAATTTTATTTGTAATCCCCAAATCAATATTCCAAGAAATTTTGTGTTAATTTGTGGACATGCACAGAGCAGCGAAAAATTTGAGTTGTCCAAAGCGCTGGTTTGCAGCTGAGGTAGAACAGGGCAATGTGCTGCCTTCATGTTTCTGCTCTCATACAGAGATGACCAGAAAACACAGGCAGTCAGGGCAGTGCTGGGTAGTGTGAGAAGCTCCAGCCCTGGGGCCAGGTGGATGGGGTTCGAATCCTAACTCTGGCACCTGTTAGTGTGGCAACACAGGCATGTCACTTGGCACTTCTCAATCTCCTTATCTCTTTTGTAAAATAAAGAGAATAGAATCCACCAGGATGAGTTTTTAAGATTAAATACGATGTTTGATTCATATATATTTTCTCTAAGAGTTAATTCACTGTTTGCACTAATTCAACGTTTTCAGCAACTTTACAGAACATAACTACTACGAGTATCAAGAATCTACTGTATCTCGACATTGGTGGTGAGAATCGGAGACATCTTAGTGACTTCCAGTTTTGCACTTTGAGAGGACTGAGGGAGATCATTCTTACCCCAAGTGTATATGTGCTTATTTTGACACATGCTTCAATATTATCATGTGATTTGCCAATTTAACTGCAGAAATTAATCTAGCTTTTATAGTTGATCAAATTCCTTTTCTATTTGGTATAGGAGATTGTTTATGGAATCACTCAGCTACCCATTGACCGCTGTTTTTCTCTTGATCATGTTACTATCTAATATTTACCCTAGGCTTGGGTCTTTTACAAAAGTATTAATTATCATGTAGCAGTTAATAGCAATTTCTGGCTTCATGACGGCTTTTCCAGCTGGCTAATGACCGTGCTTGAGTTAGATGTAAGCCAAAATACAGGAATTGTTGAATAAAATCAAGGACTTATCTACTTTAATTAAACAGAAAAATAACACTTTTAAATTAGAAACAAATTATATGTTGTTGATATATAAGTAATTCTTGTACCTCATAACAAGATTACTAAATTAAATATAATTTAAATGGACACGATTGAAACAGACCACTTAAAAAGTTATACAACTGTCTAATAAGCACATGAAAAGATGCTCAATATCATTAGACATCAGAGAAATGCAGAATAAAATCACCATGAAATACCATGCACATCCACTAGAATGACTAAAATTATAAAGACTGACAATACCAAGTGTTGACAGGAATGTGGAAAAACTACAACTCTCCTACTTTACTAATGGAAATGTAAAAATGACACAACTAGTTTGGAAACGAATCACCAGTTTCTTATAAAGTTAAACAAGTACTTATCATCTACCCAGAAAATCAACTCCTGGGTGATTACCTCAGAAAAATTAAAACATATGTCCACACAAAGACTCAGACACAAAAGTTCATAGCAGCTTTATTTGTCATAGCCAAAAACTGGAAACGACCCAAATGTGAACAACAGGCGAATGAATAAACAATTTGTGATATATTCATACAATGGAATTTAAAAATAAAAATGGACTACTGATATGTACAACAACATAAATGAATCTTAAAACCGTGATGCTGAATGATAGCAGCAAATATAAAACAGTACAAACTGTGTGATTCCATTTATATGAAATTCTAGAAAAGACAAAACTAATCTATGACAACAGAAAGCAGACCAGCGTTTGCCAGGGGCAGATGGGGATGGGAAGAAGAATGTTGCAAAGGATCATGAGAGAATGATGGGCGTTATGGAAATGTCCTGTACCTTGGTTGCAGTGACGGTTACATGGACACAGGTAATTTTCAAAACTCATTCAACTGTACTCTTTAAATGGATACATTTAACTTTATGCAAATTATACCTCCAAGTTCATTAAAAAATTATTTATGGCTATGATTGTAATTCTATAAGAGAGAATTAGGAATAAAGAAAGAAATAGAGGATGGGGAGAAGAGAAAATGAAATAATCTGTGAGGAGAAATAGAAGGAAAGTACATAAAGACAAGAGATGAGGTAGAAGTAGTATGATTTACAAAGCCTTCATAATTCTCAGGGGCTTTGGATGGCAGAAATAAATGTAAAACTCATGTGGTAGAATGAGCAACTCACTTTTCTCTGCCCTTTAATCCTCTGCCTTTTGGCCTAAGTCAATACATTTTGAATAGTTTCCTTCAAATAAGTAGTCTAATGCCCATACATACTATGTTTAAATTACTCACCTGTTAGTTACTGATGAAGTATAACCAGGAATAACTACCTTTTTAAAATATCCTATCTGTAAAAAACAAAAATAAAATGATGCCTACTCCAGTAGAGAGTAGCAACTCAAATCCTAAACCAGTTGGGTATTCTTTTTCCCCACTCTGGTTCACTGTTACTACATGAAGTATTCATGAGCTAGTTAAATAAACACATGGTAGTGTGTGATATGTTTCAGACTTTGGAGTAGATAGCAAAGACACACAAAAATTTGACCAAAACACTGTTCTGTAAAAGAGTTTTTGAGACAAAGATAATTACAATAAAAGTGATAACCACAGAGGCATGTTTTCAGTCATTTATGTGCATTAGAATCTCCAAGACGGCCAGGCGCGGTGGCTCATGCCTGTAATCCCAGCACTTTGGGAGGCCGAGGCGGGTGGATCACCAGGTCAGGAGATCAAGACCATCCTGGCTGACACGGTGAAACCCCGTCTGTACTAAAAATACAAAAAATTTGCCGGGTATGGTGGTGGGTGCCTATAGTCCCAGCTACTCAGGAGGCTGAGGGAAAAACAAAAAAAAGAATCACCAAGGCAATCACTACAATGAAATTCTGTCTTCTGCACTCAGAAATTATTATTTGTGCAGACTGGGTGGGAATCTGAGGATTCTATATTCAGTGTTTTCCAGCTGATTCCCATGGACACTAAAACTTCAGACACACGACATAGGATTTTATGGCAGCAACAGGAATTACCAAAGCCCACCTAGTATGGTCAGTTCAAAGGAAGAGCTTCTTATTCTGGTTAAAGAAGGAGGAATATGGCAAGGGAGGGTTAAATACTCAAAAATGTAAGAACTGTGTAAACAGTTAAGTGAACGTGTATTAAAAGACACAAAGTGGCAGCAATGAGGACTGTCCAAGTCAGAAAATGGAGAGTTTTAAATTAGTTAATTAAGGTGATTTTTTAAAAGGGTTGGTCTGATCAGAGACGGCCTGGAGATGACAGGGTCAGTTGCTCAGCTTTTCTTATCATTAGTGATTTCTCTGGTTTTTTACCCCATGTGCCAAACCCAGAAAAAGTCACGTCGTAGGTATCCAACAGCAACATCTTCAGACTCGTTGGCTCAGTCCACTAACCTATATTGCACAACTCAACTTGACTCTGCCTTCTATACCATTTCTCCTAGACTCTCAACCTTTTGTTCAGTTTTCTGTTCTGTCTCTTTATTTTAATCAGGAATATAGGTGGTTTAGTCATCTCTCCCAAACAAGGTTCGTCCTCAAACTTTGTCCTCTCTTACTCCTAGCAGTCAGAGCTCAAGGTCACTCCAGTGTCCTCTGGTCAACACTTTCCCCAAAAGATCTGCATCCAATAACCTTAAGGAACTTTATACATCTAGGTGACTATAGCTAGAAAACCTTTTACATTTGATGATGTAATCGCTGAAAACACACATAGTTTTTATTTTCATTGGTCATTATATTCTATCTAGTAAACTGTTGAGTCTTTTAGTATTCAAAGGAAATTCTACACATACCTCACTTGGAAGGCACTTATTTCAGTTGAGTTCAATTATAATTAATTTAAAGCATAGACTGTATTTTATAATCTTTGGAACTATCTAAGAAAAAAATCAATATTAATGAAAGATGTAGCAAAAATGTAGGTGCTTTGCAAATTTTTCTTAGGTAATGTAATGTTGACTTATATTATCGTTATGGAGGATTTGTGGAGGGTTTTTTCAGTTTTTTGTTGTTGTTGTTGTTTGGGGGGAAGTTTTTGCTTAAAAAATTTCAATCCTGTTAAGAGTGTGCCCCAAAGATGACTGCTATTTTTATGTTAGTGGATGACAAAGAAAATGTTCTCTTGGCTAATAGCTAATGCCTAAAGCAGTTTTATGAGGTGTGTGAATTTATGTGCGCTTAAAGCTGGCCTGAAATATCTTCCTGGAAGGTATTATGCTGATTATTCTTTCAGTTCACTAAATACCTAAAGTTATATCAAACACTGGCTTGTGTCTTCAGAGTACACTGTCCGCTCACATCTTTCTTGGTCTTGACCTTGATTCTTTAATAAAGCCTTCTCTAACTTCCATCTTCACCCAAGTTCATCCTTCCCTCCTCTGAAACCTTCCAAGCCCTCTATGTATATCTTTTCATTCCTTTTACTTTACGCCTTTTAACTTAGAATTCTAGATTAGAGGAATATCAAAACAGGAACACAAGCACAGAGAAAAATTCAGATCACAGGTTAAAGCAACTAGTATGGGACACAACACCTGAATCACCTAATGTCAGAACAGGAGCTCTTGAATCCCATGTATAGGAAGAGGGAGTGCACCTATTCCCCTTGACAATATGTTCTTCTACTAATCAGTTTTAGACAGTATTCTTCTAAAATGGCACAGCCAGCAAACATTACTGACACCTACAAGGTGCCTGGATTGCCATACAAATCATAAAATGTAAAAGTTGCCCATTTTGCTGATTGAAAGTCAGAAGCAGGGGAAGGACTAAGAAGCTCCAACTCACGAAAGCATTCATAGGATGCAAGACCAGTGTTTGGCTGGGTACTTAAGACACTAAGGTGTCAGCAAATTTAGACTTTCACAAGCTAGGGAGCTCTTGCTATGATTCTGAATTTAATTAGGAAGTTCATCGCCATAATAAAGAAATGAAACAATATGACCTTTCATGGAACCTCTGATAAAGGGGGTTTATTTTGGTTAAACTTGAGGTTCATAGAAAAAAGTGAGTCCAAATTTGTTTTACTGTAACTATATCCTCCAACTATACCACTTTTCCAAGGGCAAGAGTGATTTGTATTTGGAGTAACTAAAAGAGGCAAATGCAGTCTTACAACACTTTAGCACTTCATAGACCTACTCTGTTTCTCCCTGTAACCACACAAACTGACAGCTCTATTTGTCAGGAAGATTTTGCTGCAACAGTTTTAGTCTCGTCATATCTAGCTTTCATCTGTTCTGTATATGGTTTTGGAACTAATATTCTACAGTCCAAACTAGTTAGATAATAGAGAATTACGGGCACACTTGTGAAGATTTAACAAGAGGCATGAAAAGGTTCAAGCACTTAGGATGAGAAGTTTCACAAGACCAATTTCTCATGCCAGATTTCTGATACTATATTTCCTGTTTATTTGGAGTCAGGGCTACTGGGAAAATCTCCATTCTTGTGATAACTGTACTTGAACTTTGAATAGTAATTAAAACCCAGAAGCTGTGGCATAATCTGAGACTATCTGGTGTCTGGGGAGAAAGTTCCTGTTTCTTTCTCTTTCTTCAATTGAGTTTTTACATTTTTAAAAATGATAAACAGAAAATATATTGAAGTCACTTCCATCATTTTATTGCTATTTATTACAGCTTTAATGCATGCAGAAATTACAATCTAGTAGGAGAGATAACACGTAAACATCAATGTTCTCAATATCACCCAATATATAATAAGTAAAATATAAATGAAACAAGGTAAATGCAATTGGTAGCCAGGAGATAAGGGTCACGGTCACCCTTGGGTGAAATAGACTCTGTAGTGCTTAAATAAGTGTTGAAAGGTGATGAAAGGGTTTTATACGGAAGACTTTCAGCTTGGTTGAAGAAGGAAAGCATGATGGGAGTCGAGGGAACAATATAAACAGAACTATGCAGACCAAAGACCCAGTGCATATGTATGAGAATTATGAATAGGATATTAGCCATTACACTGGTTTTGTGTTTGATATTTCTGAAAATTAAAAGCCATTTGGAGGCCAGGGAGTTGAAAGCCAACTTAGTGAGTCTGAACTTTCCTCAGTCACTGACAAAAGACATTACAGTACAGCTGTTAAGAGCCTAGGTGCCGCGCCCCCTGCCACTCCCCACACACATTCAACCCCACATCCTGCACTGACAGGTGGAAGAGGGCAACCTTGGATTCCTGAACTTACAGCTCATAAGCTGTGTGATCTTGGATGAGTTGCTGAACTCCAGCAGGCTCAGTGTTCTTCACAGTTATACGATAATACTAGCTACCTCATAGGATTATTGTGAGGATTAATTAAGTCTATCTGTTTAGAACTTAGAACTGCTTAGAGCCTTGCCTGATACACTGTAAGCCCTTCATAATTGCTAGCTGTTGTTATTGAGCAGTGAAATAATATAACCAAAGTGAAGTACTTTAAAACCAAAGCGAAGTATTTAAAAAATATTTAGGGAAGGTGTTAAAATGTATTAGAGAGGGGTGACTCTATAAGAAATAAGACCAATAAAGAGAATACTATTAATTCATTAAGTATGTGGTAATTAAAGACTAAACTAAGGTCACAGAAGGAGGAACATAGAGAAAGAGAAAGATGCCAAAAATATTTCAAAGGTAGGTTGTTAGGACTGGAGAATTGATTGTGTAAGGGAGACAATAGAAAGCAGTGAGTCAAGGATGGCTCCAAGATTTCATTACCAAGGAAATGGAACTTCTTTTAGAAAAACCAAGAATGAAATTAGTAGAGTAAGAGACAGTTTAAGTGAAAAGTCATTAGTTCAGTTTTAAGCATGATGAGTTTGAGGTGCCTATGACATTCAGGGGAGACGTTCACAAGACTCCTAACAATGCACAACTGGAGTCCAGGAAGAAGAAGCCTGGAATGGGTGTGTGAACCATCACCTTGAAGGTGGTAAAATGGAATATAAATGGGTAGTTTTAGATAGAGAGAGAAGGAAAAGGGAGAGACTAGGATATGACTTTGGAGAACACCAACCTTTGGGGCAGGGACAAAAAAGAGTCATCAACATTTTCAGAGAGAAAACAGTCTGGGATAAGAAAGGAGCACTCTTCCAGAGGCCAAAGAATAAATGTTTCTAAGAAGTATGCATTAGCTATCAAAGGATAAATGCCAGGGAGTTAAAAGAAGATCATTATTCGTAATAATTTGTTGTGTTTATACCCTGGAAAGTCACTGTAGATTATTGAGAACAGATTCAAAGAACAATGAAGAGAATGCAGATTGCAAGGACTAAAGGAATAAGTCATAACAGCAGATAAAGACAACACATATAGACTGTATTTTTGGGACGTAAAATGATTAACCTAAAGGAGATCGAACAATGGTCTTAAATAAGCAAAAGGTCTAAGAGACGATTAAGTTTGATATGGATTTTGTTCATTGTTTGTGTTAAGGCAAGGGTGAAGGGGTGATGTGTGTAGGCACTCACCAGTGAGAACAGAAGTGCAGGCAAGCCCAAACAGAACAGAGGCTGGCTTGAGGGAGACATTAGTGAAGAAAAGCTGAATAAGACCTGTTTTAAAAGACTGGGAGATCTAAGAATGTTTATAAAAAGAAGAGAAAGAGCCAGTAAAAAGGCAGAGAGATGCTAACAAAAGAGATAAGGAAAACCATCAATTGAATAATTTTATGGAAGAAGTTTAAAAACAGTGGTAGATGCAGGGTGCAGTGAATTGCACCTGTAATTCCAGCTACTCAAAAGGCTGAAGTGGGAGGATAGCTTGAGCCCAAGGATTCAAGTCCAGCCTGGGAAATATAGCAAAACTCCCAGCTCAGGAGAAAAAAAATGGTTGTGGAAAGAGCACAAGTGTAAGTGACACATTATCCCTTTGCAATGAAAGAAAACAAAGAAATGAAGATCAAGAGGAATATGAGGTTATGGGGAATGAGTAGCAGCAGATATGTCTGAGGATGAGGGGAGAAAAACTACAGTAGCTTGCAATGCCCAGTAAATCCAGAAGGAGGAGAGTCATCTGCTTAGAGTGAGTGAGAGGCCATGAGAGTGGAAGTTGAAAGCACAGAAAATTTAAAACAGCTGCTATGAGGAATGCAGTAAGAATTTAACAAGCAATGAATAAGAAAAGAATTGACAAGTAGCATTAAGAACCCAAATGAGGTGATATAGCATGAATTTGCAATGGACCAAGTCTGCACAGTGTCGTGACTTTCCATAAGACCAAGCAGGTTACCTCATCTTATCGCCTCATCAATTGTTCCTCAATGCATATTTTCCTTTGCAACTTTTTTCAATCTATTTAAATGAATCCAGAAATGAATTAAAAGCCCACAATATTTGATAAAATTCTGCATATCATAATACAAGAAAGATAAAATAGTATTTAACCTAGTACAGTAAGTTTGCTTTTTCCTTCTGTGATTCTTATACTCATAATATCATATTAGTGAATGACCAAATTTTCTAGTCTATTTAAATAAGATTATTAAAAAGTGCTCATAAAATGACCGTAATAAGTTTTATTTTTTAAAAAAATTTCAACTTTAATTTTAAATTCAGAGTTACATGTGCAGGTTTGTTACCCGGGTATATTGTGTGATGCTGAGGTTTCAGACACATGCTTAATTTAACTGACATTCATATTTTATTCCAAGGATTGACAAAATAAATCTGGCTCATCTGTTTTTGTACATCCTATTGAGAGACAGGACTAGCTGGATTTCCTAGGCCAACTAAGAACCCCTAAGCCTAGCTGGGAAGGTGACCACTTCCACCTTTAAACATGGGGCTTGCAACTTAGCTCACACCCGACAAATCAGATAGTAAAGAGAGCTCAATAAAATGCTAAATAGGCAAAAAACAGGAGGTAAAGAAATAGCCAATCATCTATCGCCTGAGAGGGCAGCACAAGGGACAATGATGGGGATCTGAACCCAGGCATTTGAGCCAGCAGCGGCTACCCTCTTTGGGTCCCCTCCCTTTGTATGGGAGCTCTGTTTTCACTCTATTAAATAATCTTGCCACTCCACTCTCTTCTGGTCTGTGTTTGTTACGGCTTGAGCTGCGCTGTTGCTCCGCGTCCACCACTGCTGTTTGCTGCTGTAGCAGACCCGCGGCTGACTTCCATCCCTCTGGATCGGGCAGGGTGTCCGCTGTGCTCCTGATCCAGCCAGGTGCCCATTGCTGCTCCCAAATGAGCTAAAGGTTCACCATTGTTCCTGCACAGCTGACTGCCCGGGTTTTTCCTAATCAAGCTGAACACTACTTACTGGGTTCCACAGTTCTCTTCTATGACCCACGTCTTCTAATAGAGATACAACACTCACCACATGGCCCAAGATTCCACTTCTTGGAATCCGTGAGGCCAAGAACCCCAGGTCAGAGAACACGAGGCTTGCCGCCATCTTGGAAGCAGCCCACTGCCATTTTGGAAGCGGCTGGCCACCATCTTGGGAGCTCTGGGAGCAAGGACCCCCATAACACTATGAGATAAGAACTGTTTTTACATTTTTAAATAGTTGGAAAAAATCAAAAGGAGAGTATTTCATGACATATGAAAATTATATAAAATTCAAATTTCAGTGGCCATAATTTCATTGAAACACATCTATGCTCATTACATATTGTGTATGGCTGCTTTTGCATTATGAAAAAGCAGCTCTGAGTATTTGTGACAGAGATCGCATGGCCCGCAAAGCCTAAAATATTTACTATCTTGACTTTTACAGGAAGTTTGCCAACCTCTGTGCTGTTCATCCATTTAACCAATATTCACTGAACACCAACTATCATTAGGTGCTGCTCTAAGTGTTTGGAAAATAAAAAGATGAAAAAGGGACATAATTACTACCCTCTAGGATACTACATTCTCTTAATAGTATTATGTTAACGCCACTTTAATGGTGTTTGAAAGTTATTAAATATCTGATTAATGCCTCATAGCAATGAACCCCACAACACTGTGTCCCCCTTACATATTTTCCAGGAGGGAAAACTGAAGTTTCAAGTATGTAAATTGCCTCTTCACAATTGCAAAACGCAAATGTTACACAGTGAAAGCTACAACCCAAGTCTTCTGAAGCTGCGTCATTGCACTATCTCACATCCCTTGATTCACTGACATGGGAGTAATTAACCTGAATCCCGTGGTCTGGGTGAGAACTGAATAAGACAATACAAATGAACTTTTAATAATTTTTAAAGCTGTCAAAAAATGCAAATGCTAGAAAGTGTTACCATCACAAAGTTATGAGGAAGACAGGAGTAATAAGTTCAACACATCTATTGTATAGCATGATAACTATTGCTAATAACAATGTAATGTATACTTGGAAATTGGTAAGACAATAGATTTTGAGTGTTCTCACCACAAATAAATGATACGTGAAGTAATGCTTATGTTAGCTCAATTTAGCCATTCCATAATGTATATATATTTCAAAGCATCATGTTATATGCCATAAATATATACAATTTTTATTAACTTAAAAATTAACTTAAGAAAACAAAATAATGGGGAACAAAGATAAATAAGTAATAAAAGGTATAATGTGAAAAGTGTCAGTGAAAGATACAAACACATTGCCATGGTAGTCTATTGCACAAAAGAGCACAGTTCAGTGAGAGCATAAAGGAAGACCATGAAGCAAACAGGATTTGTGCCCTGCCCAGAGCAATGGGTTAACAAGGGTTCAGTGATGAGTAAAGAAAATGATCAATATTTTGTTTATGATTTCATATAGCAAAATATTGAAGTTATTCATTCCTCAAATCATTCTCCTAGCTCTCATTGTTTTGTTACAGTTCATCTACAAAATGGTATTAGAATTAATAGTGAGGAGTGGTGGTATGTGCCTGTAGTCCCAGCTCCTGGAGAGGCTGAAATGGGAGGAATGCTTGAGCCCAGGACTTCAAGAGCAGCCTAGACAACACGGTGAGACCCCTATCTCAAAAAAAATTAAACTCGTATCAAAATGTATATGTTATCCAAAGTAGTGTGTACAATATAGTCTATGCGGCACCACTGTTAGTACTGAGGGCAGACAGGGCATCCCCCAACACAAAATGGGCATTAATCATTCCATTCCTGTACTGTTTCCTTGAAGCCAGGAACCAGCCTGAAAATTATTTTCCTTACAGCTCCCCAGGAGGTACCATGTTTAAAACCTATCTGACAACTCTGGACATTTAAGAAATTAAGCAGTGACACAATACTGTACTTTAGAAGAATTTCCTGAAAAAATCACATTATTGCATTCGGTTTCTCCTGAAATATACTAATTTGGTTTAATTTGGTCTATTTTATGGGAGGCAAAATTATTTCCAACTGAACACATGTACTCTTCCCTAGAAATTAAACTTACAATTACTGAAAGTTTAAATACCCTGAGGCAGATTTTGACAGCAATTTCGTGTATACTCAGGCTTGGAATGTATTACGTGATTATAATTACTCTATTTCTGAAAGTAAATTTAGAGAACCTTTATCATTATGCTCTGAGACCATTCTTGGATTTGTCACATTATGCCATGTCTTTATAGTCATCAGAATTTTCTAATGCTAATCAAGACATTTTGGCTGTTTTTGACTTGCGTCTTGCTGAAATGGCATATCCCGCTGTCTCATCCTCTCTGATTAAGCACACAGGGCATCCAAATATTTAGAAATGATTCATTATTCTTAACCAAATGAAGATGTAACAATGATGTTATGAACTAAAATTTTAATAAATTCAAATATCTCATAAACTCTTTTTCTTTAACCATTGTAGGAGGTTACTTTCATTTGAATTTGGGTTTGCCTTTTCCAGACATGTTTTTATAATATGACTGTGACATATGTATTCCTAGACATCACATAATATTGCTATTCATGTTCTCGAAAAGAATTGAAGGAAAAGCAAAACAGACACTTATGAAAATGATCTCAGTGCCCTGCACTTCTTCCGCCTTTCCACCATCCAAAACAAGAGTAAGCTTCAAAAGGAAGTGAATAAATGTGAAGCTCCAGAGAAGTTTGGGGCTGTGATGGTAAAAAGGAGAGGCTCTCTTCTTGGCAGAGGCCTGGAGGAATAAGCCAAGTCCTAAAAGTTTCCTAGAGCAAATGAGAAGCTGACTAGAGGCATGTGGGATAGAGGCAGGGAGTGTCTGCTGCTACCTCAGCCAGTTCCCCGCAGGTCTGAAGTGACTTAAGAAAGCAGCCTTATTTTCCTACCTCCCTCCAACTAGGAACAAGATGCCTTAAGGGCTTTCTCTGTAGACAAGAACAGCACAGAACATAAACCAAGTCCTAAGAAGCCTTACCATTCAGGGGGTGCAGATGTAGACAGGAAGCATGCCTAGCTGACAGATGGAGCAAGTTGCATCTCAACAGATGATAAACTGGACAGATGGTAACAACAAGCAGTCAGTGCTTCTCAATGCTATCCTGTAGAGTTACAACTAATGTTACTGGGTTTAATTGCAAAATTATTGTGTTTACCCAGAATGCACCAAGACTATATGTTCTGCCATAAGGAACTGAAATAGAGATTCAGATGAGTTATTTCAAACATAAAAAATATTATTTCTTTATGCCTGAGTAAGTAGCATGAAAATATTGCAACCACTATACGCACATTGACAACACTCAACTTAGTCTTAAAGTTTCACCCTTTAAATTATTTAATTAGAAAGTTACCTTTAAATGCTTTTTAACTAGAAATAATTAACCTGCTGACAACACTTAAACAGTTACTAGTAAAGGCTGTGAAAGGGACATTAAACTTACAGCACATAATTATTTGAGTTACCCTTACGCCTTAAGAATTTACCTGGGGAGTGGTAGCTGGGGGTGGGGGGATACTAAGTTTCTTTTTGAGTTGATAAAAATGGCCTGAAATTGACTATGGTGATGTTGTGCGTATCCGTGAATATATTAAAAACTAATAAATGAGTGAATTGCATAGTATGTAAATTATATCTCAATAAAGCTGTCAAAGAATTATACCTCAAATAGGAAAAATATAAATAATATTTCCATTAATTTCAAAGTCACAAATCAATTGGAAACGATAAACAACACTGAGTCTCAGAGGGAAGCACATTTCTAGCACTGGCAGCCTTTAGAAGAAATCCTGGAACTTGGAGTCATAACTATGAATAGAATCCTTCGGCACGGAATTGCTGCTGTGTGAATTTCATAACTCACTTAGACTCTCTGACTCTCAGTTTCTATAAAAATAGTACCTATCCTACAGGATTGTTGTAAGAATAGTTTTTATGCAGCAAACTCTTACTGAATATCTACTATATACTAAGGACTGACTATATAAATACTGAAAATAGAAAATTAAACATTGGTCATTGTCCTAATGAATTCAGTCTTGCAGAGGAAACAGCCATCAAAAAATCTATAAGGTGATGTAGTATTTTCTATAAATGAAGTAATAGGAGTAAATCAAAGGAAAATGAACACAGAAGAGGGAGCTTAGAGTGGTGGGTTAGGAATGCATAAGATTCAGGAAGGTGAAGTTTGAGGAGAATCTTAAAAGATAGGATTCAGGCCAGGTGTGGTGGTTCACGCCTGTCATCCCAGCACTTTGGGAGGCCAAGGCAGGTGGATCACCTGAGGTCAGGAGTTCAAGACCAGCCTGGGCAACGTGGTGAAACCCTGTCTCTACTAAAAATACAAAAATTAGCTGTGCATGGTGGCACACACCTGTAATCCCAGCTACTCGGGAGGCTGATACAGGAAAATCACTTGAACCCAGGAGGCAGAGGTGGCAGTGAGCCAAGATGCGCCATTGCACTCCATCCTGAGTGACAGAGCAAGAGTCCATCTTAAAAAAAAAAAAAGGATTCATACCACATCACCCATAAAAATCAATTAGAATTCATAGAGATAAAAATTGGAAAAGATTAATTCAATCAAAACCAGTATATAAATTAACCAATATATGTTAATCAATGACTATTAATATAGGAAATAAATTTAAAGTTTCATTCAGAAAACACAGTTGGTAGTAGAGTTGAAATTAGACTAATAAAATTCAAACAGACCAATAAAACACCAATGGATGTGGCACTACTTATGTGCCTCACAATGTTAAAAGAAAAACACATATTAATATTAATAAAAATTTATAAACCATATTTCTGCCCTCAAGAAATGTATATTCTTCAAGTCAAAAAGATATATATGGTTGACAAAATCAGTTAAGCTCTGTAAAATATTTGAAGAGATTTATTACAAGACAAATATGAGGACCACAATCTGTTTCACAGCCCCAGGAGATCTTGAGAACATGTGCCCAAGGTGATCAGGCTACAAGACCTGTAAAAACCTATAAAAACATCTTGGGTTTTCTATGTTTTAGGGAGACATAAGACACCAATCTCTACATGTAAGGTGTATATTCCTTCAGTTTGGAAAGGTGGGACAACTCAAAGTGGGGGCTTCCAAGACATAGGTGGATTCAAGCATTTTCTGATTGGCAATTGGTTACTGCCAGGTTTAACTGACTCACAGTTCTGCATGGTTGGGGAGGCCTCAGGAAACTTACAATCAGGGTGGAAGGTGAAGTAGAAGCAAGTGCCTTCTTCACAAAGTGGCAGAAGAGAGAGAGTGAAGGACAAAGTGTCACACTTTTAATCCATCAGATCTCATGAGAACTCTATCACAAGAACCAGGGGGAAGGTTCCCCCCATTATCCAATCACTTTCCACCAGGCCCCTCCACCAACAGGTGGGGATTACAATTCGATGTGAGATTTGGGTGGGGACATAGAGCTAAACCATATCCATTATTATGTAAAGATTTGGAATCAATAGAAATGTCTGGGTTAAGATAAATGGTTGCGTGGATGTGAGGGCAACCTGGCTGCGACATCTGTCACCCCATTGATTGCCAGGGTTGATTTGGCTGATCTGGCTAGCTCGGCAGGTAGCCCCTTCCTCCCTTACTGCTCCATGTGTGTCCCTCCCAAAGGTGCACTCTCAGTCGAAGAGGACGACCATCCCTGATAGAGGAGATAGAGGAGGACGGGTCTTCAGTCAAGGGTATACAAGTAGCTATGCTCTCTTGCGAGAACCTCCAAACAAGCTCTCAAGATAAACAGCTGTGGAGACAAAGGTTTGATTACGCAGCTGAAGCCTCCAGGTAGCAGGTTTCAGAGCTCTTATCAGACCTAAAAAGGTGCTAGACTCTTAGGTAACGCTCTCCTAGAGCTTAGTTAAATCTCTCCTGAAAAGAGAGATTCTCTACAGTATGTATATTTATTTTCCCTCACAAGAGACAGCTTGTCATTTCAAAATATGTCAAAAAAATACATTTTGGCATAAAATATTGTGATTCTTTTTAGGCCTGCTATTTGTCACGTGATGCTACACTAGAGTCAGGTTGGAAACGGTGTCTTATTGCTACAGAGTCTTTATCAGTCTTAAGATTTCTGTTTTAATGTTAAAGCTGGTCAGGTGGTGCCTGAATTCCCAAGGGAGGAGGGTATAATGAAGTGTGTCTGACCCCCTCTTCCCATCATGGCCTGAACTAGATTTTCAGATTACTTTGGAGTGCTCTTGGCCAAGGCAGGGGGGTCCATCAATCAGTTGGAGGGCTTAGAATTTTATTTTTGGTTTACAATATATATGAAATAATTCAAAATACAAAATCATACAAGTGTCTATACAATACAATGCCAAAAGTACATTATAAATGAACAAACAGAAAGTGAAGACAAACAAAGCTATCTGGATTTACTGAGGATCTTTGTAAAAAAACAAAATGTAGTACCTAGAATAGAACTAATCAGCTGTAAATAAATCAAAAGAAAGGAGGCTGGCATTGCAGATAGTAGATATGATGAAGGCACACAGCAGAAATGTGCATAGAGCATGAGTGAAAAATAAAATGGAGCAACTAGACCTAGGCATTGAGGACTATGAGTCTGAATAATCGTAGATGTATTAAAGTGGATGGAGCTGGAGGCCATTATCCTAAGTGAAATAATGCAGAAATGGAAAGTCAAATACCACCTGTTCTCGCTTACAGGTGGGAGCTAAACCACGGGTACACGCAGACATACAGAGTGAAATAACAGACGTCGGAGACTACAAAAGGTGAGAGGATGAGGCGGGGGGAGGGGGAGGGACGAAAAATTACCCTGTTGGGTACAATATCACCCAGACTTCACTGAAACCACCTTTGCAAAAATTATAGAAGTGAGAAAAATTATAACAGTAAGCTAAGCTAACCTACCCCCATCTTGCATTTCTCTAAATTATTCGTGGGCTGCTGGGCTGAGCTAACTTTGGAAGACATTTAGGCTACAGTGTAAATGACAATAGGCCTCGCCCAAAACTCAACTGCTTTTAAAAGCTAATGGGAGGCCACCAGGCTGCCTGGAGAGGAGAGGCGGCTGAGTCTCTCCTAACCAGAAGCGATTCAGCCCTCAGGAGGACAGCTTTGACCCCCTATGAGTTCATCTCCACCCCAACCAATCAGCAACAAGCACCTGTTATCTGACCACACCCACTTGTTCCCTCAAACTGCCTTTGAAAAACCCCTAACCCATGAGCTTCAACCTAGATCATGTGAGTACAAATTCCAACTTCCATGTGGCATGGCTGGCTTAGTGTCTATTAAACTCTCTCTACTCCAATGTCATGGTCTTTCTTTGAGCAGTGGGTAGGAAGAATCCCTCAGGCAGTTACATCATCACAATGCAATAGACACATGTAAGAAATCTGCCTTTGTACCCTCTAAATATATATAAAATGTTTAAATAATAAATAAATTTTAAAAGAAAAGAAAAAAATCATAGATGCAAAGAAAGAAGAATCCCCAGACTCTAGTAATATTTTCACAAAATCATGAAATTGATTTTTTTTTTTTTGCTATATCACAATTTAAGTCTACAACAGAAAAGTGAGAGAAAGGAAGGAAAGAACACCAAGATATATGCAACACTCCAAGGATGGACTAAGGATATTGATACAGATTTCTTTAGAAACTGCCCTCCATAGCTGCCCTTCAGATAAACTCCGTAAAAAGCATTTTGACAGGAAAAGTTTTCTCGTTATGGCAATACAGCACATAACATGTTTGAAACAAATATAGTTTCATAAAATATTTTGAAATGAACACATTGTTTTGATATGATGGCAACATGTTCATGCCCATATGTTTTCATTTATTTCCAGCTAAAGCATGTGTCAGCTATTAGGGACATGAACAGAATGTTATATATTACGTAAATTTTAATTAGACCCCTGTGTGAAAATATTTTAACTTAATTCATTAGTAAAGCTTTCCATTCCTAAAAATTAAATCACCCATCCCCTCTGAATGAAATTCCCAGTCACTAGAAATAAAGAGTTGGCTACTATTACTTCAGGAAAACTCTTACTAGAACTTAAAAAAATAGAAAACACTCTAGCAGAGACTAGAAGTCACACGGTTTTAGACTACTGACTAACTGAAAATGTCTTTCAGAATCACCCATCTGGAATGAATTCCAGGTGATTCCCATGCAGAGTGGAAATGTATAATGTCAAATGAAAACCATACACAAAAGCTAGCAGTTGTAAACAGTTTAAATCTGAAGTTGCTTAACATGCATCCCTGAAATCGAGTTTATAGTTTCCTTCCAAACCAACAAATCTAAGCAAAGCTAAAGGCATAGCAATGTCAGTCAAAATGGATCAGATTTTCTAACTTATTTTCTATTGTAAATTAGACAGTTTGGCATGAGAGTCATTAAGTTTTACTGGAATTTTTTTATTGTTCCATTTTACTAGGACAAAAGCATCTCTACTATATCACTCTTAATTGTTTGTATTATACTTTAAGTTCTGGGGTACATGTGAAGAACGTGCAGTTTTGTTACGTAGGTATACGTGTGCCATGGTTGTTTGCTGCACCCATCAATCCGCCACCTACGTTAGGTATTTCCCCTAATGTTATTCCACCCCTAGCCCCCCTACTCCCCAACAGGCCCTGGTGTGTGATACTCCCCTCCCTGTGTCCATGTGTTCTCATTGTTCAACTCCCACTTATGAGTGAGAACATGCGGTGTTTCTTAATTTTTTTTTTTTTAATGCTCTAGAGCAGGGATGTCTTTTGGCTTCCCTGGGCCACATTGGAAGAACTGTCTTGGGCCACATATAAAACACACTAACATTAACAATAACTGATGAGTGAAAAAAAAAAAAAAAATCACAAAAAAACTCAATGTTTTAAGAAAGTTTACAAATTTGTGTTGAGCCACATTAAAGCATCCTGGGCCACATGCCGCCCATGGGCCACAGGTTGGACAAGCTTGCTCTAGAGAATTCTGCAGTCGACATTAACACTCTTTTTCCTTTTTTGTAGATTGCATATGTATTATCAGCTCCTCTTTCTGTGTTTGAAATCTCAGTGACAGTAATCTAACTATCTCTGTCATCCAGATTA
The DNA here is from genome assembly GCF_000951045.1 of Mandrillus leucophaeus. NCBI lineage: Eukaryota > Metazoa > Chordata > Mammalia > Primates > Cercopithecidae > Mandrillus > Mandrillus leucophaeus. The sequence goes on from NW_012104488.1 coordinate 1,945,721, forward strand.
GAAATCTCTTTTTTTACCTTCTTCTTCATCTTGTTCATTAAACTGATCACCAAGTATGAAACATGAGAGCAATCTGGTTGCAACATTTATCATCCTGTTGATCAGCTACAGTGCTTGATTTGCCTGTTCAGGTTAATGAGATTTGTGTGCCCTCCTCCTACATAGTTCCATGTACTATTTTTCTCCAAAGTCATATAATTGAAAGGGATGACTTCCCAGGGAAATATAACACTAAACTTTCAGAATTCTGAGATCACCTTTGCCTTTAATATTTAAATAGATTGGCTTTAGTCCTTTGTCATATATTTCCTAAGCAGACCATTTCAATTATAAAAAAGAAATTCTGGCATGTCATGGTGGCTCATGCCTGTAATCCCAGCACTTTGGGAGGCCAAGGCAGGCGGATCACGAGGTCAGGAGATCAAGACCATCCTGGCTAACACGGTGAAACCCCATCTCTACTGAAAATATGAAAAAAAATTTAGCCGAGCGTGGTGGCAGGCGCCTGTAGTCCCAGCTACTCAGGAGGCTGAGGCAGGAGAATGGCATGAACCCAGGAGGTAGAGCTTGCAGTGAGCTGAGATTGCACCACTGCACTCCAGCCTGGGCAACAGAGTGAGACTCCATCTCAAAAATAAAAAATTAAACAAAAAAAATTCTGTTTCTTACAAGATGACAAACTTTCTGCTGCCTGCTCTTCCAACCAGCTCAAGAAAGTATGTAAATCTGAAGAACCAAAGCAAAGACTGTGAGAAACCCATACAAAGATGAGGGAAGTTGAGAATTTGATGGGGTGTAGAGGCAGACAGTTGCTTGTCACAGAAGGCCTGGAACACTATGTATGGCTAGGTTTAAGAAAAGATTTTTTTATATTGTTCTTTACTCACTGCCACATTAATCTGCATATTGTCACAGTGGGGAAAAAAAACCATGGCATCAGGCCAACACTACAACGGCAACATTAAAACCATTTTCTGAAGTCAGATAAGAAGAATAACAGATAAAAACACTTGCAGTTGAACTGAAAACCACATGAAATTCTCTCCTCTGCCTCTGCCACTACATACTCTAAGGAATAGTGATGGAAGTCAAAGTAGAAAAACTCCCTATAAAAAGTAGTAACCCAGGCCATCTGGAGAAATAAATCAGATTACTCACAAAGGAAATCAACTTGACATCAGAGTTTTCACCAGCTAAGTTGTAGGAATAATAACAATGGAGTAAATTTTTCAAAATGTTGAAAGAAAATAATGTTGAATCTAAAATTTTATATCTAGTGAAACTATCATTTTAATGTGAGATTACAATGAAGATGTTCTGATGCATACAAGGCCTCAAGAGATTTTTTTACACAAAACCTTCTGGATCCTGTCTTGGAAAAAGTACTTCAAAAAAAAAAGAAAGAAAAAAATCATGAGGGATGAGATATATAAAATATATGAAAAATAGTTAAGTAAGTAATTTAGTCAAGTTTAGAGGGTTAAGTGACAGAAAGATACAAAAGTATACCTAAATTCTGGACACTACTAACATAAGAGTGGAATGGGATAAAGTACAGAGGAAAAACACTGGGAAATGCAGTTGTGCTAAAGTACTCATCTATATGGGAAGAGAGCTATATAGATATTGATAATCTTAAGTCATTGATAAGAAAACATATAATTAAAATGTATCTTAATATATTAGGCATAATTACTGGAAGAATAAAAATAAAATTTTCAGATCATTAAAAGAAAATTAATTATATCCAATAGAATACAGGGAAAGAGGACAAAAAGAAACCTAGTAATAATTTAAACAGAAAAAAAAAAAAACTATTATGGCAGAAATATGTTTTAATAGGACAATAATTACAATAAATATAAATGGTTTAACCTCATAAATCAAAACATAGAGACTAAAATTATATTTCATTATAAATTTATCAATATGTTGTCTACAAGAGACATTTTTTAAAGAATTCATAAAGCTAAAAATAAATAGATTGTTCTTAAATATATCAAGCAAATCAAAATTCCAAGGATGCCAGGACATTAATTTAAATGTCAGAAACAATAATTATTACAGGAGATGAAGAGAAATATCAAATACTAACAACAGTTAAAAAAAGATCAAGAATCATGAACACTTATGTATCTAACAAAAAGCCTTAAAATACATCAAGAAAATACTGACAGACTACTGGTAGAAGTGTTTAAGTCAACAACCATGTCTATAACTTCGACATAGCCTTCTAATAAACTGAAAATATAAGAAATAAAAGAAATAAGTAAAGATAGAAGCTTTTAAGAACTCAAATAATTGACATAAATCAACATGTTTACAGACAATACATATCCAGCAGGCATAAAATATATATTATTTTTGAGTACACGTGGAACATTTTTGTTGATCTGTAATATTTTAAACCACAGGAAAATTCTAAATAAAATCAAAATAATTAACCTCATGTAGACTAAATTCTCTATTTATAATTCAATAGAAGCAGAAATTATCATTGAAAGAATTGCTGAAATAAAACCTGTTTGTCTCTTACATAATATACTGTTAAATAATCATTTGGTTAAAAGACTAATAAAGAAAAATTTTAAATAGCTAAAACAATAAAAACACCACATGCCAATATTTGTGTGACACAGTTAAATCTGTAATTAGAGGGAAATTTATACCTTTAAAACTATCAGAAAGTAGATAATAATGGAAACTATGAGATACAGTTGGCTATCTACATCAAGTTCCACATCCACAGATTTGACCAACAGCTGGTCACAAACGTTGTTAGGCTTTCAATGGTTGCATCTGTACTGAATATGTGCACATTTTTTTGGCATAATTCCCTAAGGAATATAAAGTAACAACTATTTACATAACCTTTACATTGTATTAGGCATTATAAGTAATCTAGAGATTATTTAACATATACAAGAAAATATGCACAGGTTTTATGTAAATATTATGTCATTGTACCTAAGGAATTTGATAATCTGTTTTGATATCCATGGGAGGTCCTGGAACCAGTCCCCCAAAGATACCAATGGATTACTGCATGCTGCTGTGGTCTGAATGTCCCTACCAAAACTCATGTTGAAACTTAATTGCTATTGTAACGGTATTAAGACAGGGAACTTTTAAGAGGTTACTAGGTCATGAAGACTCTGCCATCCTGAATGGATTAAAGTTATTTATGAAAATGAGTTAATTATAAGTTTGTTTACCAGGTTTGTCTTAAAAGCAAGGTCAGCCTGATTTTGTCTCTGTGTCTCCTGCATGCTCGTTTGCACTTCTGCCATGTTATGACAGAGCAAGAAGGCCCTTGCCAGATAAGAGCCCTTTACCTTGAACTACCCATGTTATGACAGAGCAAGAAGGCCCTTGCCAGATAAGAGCCCTTTACCTTGAGCTACCCAGCCTCCAGAAAGGTAAGAAATAAATTTTCTTTCTTTACAAATTATCCAGTCTGTGAGATTCTGTTATAGCAACCTAAAATGGAGTAAGGCATATACATTCACCTTTAAAAGTCTGAGAAAGAGGACCAGACCAAATCCAAAGAAAAAAAAGGAAGAAATAACCGAAGTTAAGGTAGCAATTAATTAAATAGAAAACAATTAACAAAATAAGTGAATGAGAGAGAAAAGATTAACAAAACCAGAAGCTGATTCTTTGAAAAATGTTAACAGGGTAAATAAGCCTCTAGCAAGATATATCAAGAAAAACTAAGATGACATAAGTGAACAAATATAGAATGGAAAGGGGTGGGCTACAATCATAACAACAATTAAAATATTAATAATACAACATAACATATAATAATGTCTAATGTATCATAAACTAATAATATTGTAGAAAGGTTATTATATACAAATAAATTTGACAACCTCAACAAAATAAATTTATTGAAAACAAAAAATGCCAAACATTATGCAAAAAGAAATACAAATGAGAATACATTAATAACCATTGAAGACACTGACTCACTAATCAAATACTCCTCTCACAAAAAAAGTTCCAAAACTGATGATTCTATAAGTAAAGTTTTCACCAAGAGTTTAGGATAGGAAGTAGATAATTTTTAGGGAAAGCTACTCAACTCACATACAGACTGGTATAAACCTTCTTTCAAATTGGGATAAGCATGAGAGGAGAATTTTATGAGACATGTTACCCTATCAACATAAATGTAAAAATCTGAAATCTCCATTAGCTAGCCAAATTCAATGATGCTTTTAAAATATCATGTTCGAGTAAGGTTTATACCAGAATGCAAGGGTGTTTGAACATCAGAAAGGCCATCACTGTAATTCACTACATCAATGGATTAAGGGGGAAAAATTATACAACTACCTCAGGGAGAGAAAGTTAAAGTTATTTGATAAAGTTAAGTATCTATTTCTAATAAAAAACTCTCACACATGTATGAAAAGAAGGATTCTCCTTTAGCCTAATAAAACTCATATGCAAAAATAATTCCATATAACGTATTATACTAAGCAGCAAAACATCTTATGCATTCCTAATTAAGCTCAAGAACAAGATGAGATGTCCACCATTGTCACTGTTTACTAATAAGGTATTAGAAATCATGGTCAATGCTATAAGACACAAAAAGAAGTGGGGAGAATAACAGGAGTATGATCTGCATTATTATAATCATCTACATAGAAAACTAAACAGAATCAAGAAACAAACTATTAACTATTAGGATAATACAAGAAAAACAAACAAAAGAAATGATGCTCAACAACACTGATCATTAGGGAAATGCAAAAAAAAACAACAACGTGATACTACCTCATACTAATTAGGATGACATAATAAAAAAAAAAAACAGAAAAACAGCAAGTGTGTGTGAGAATATAAAGAAATTGAATCCCTTGTGCACTGTAGGTAGGAATGTAAAATGGTAATAACCACTATGGAAAACAGTATGGAAGTTCTTCAAAAAACTAAAACTAGAACTGCCATATGATCCAGCAGTTCCTTTGGTATATGCCCAAAATAATTGAAAACAGAGACTTTAAAAGATATTTTGCATGTCCATGTTCACTGCAGCATTATTCACAAGAGCAAAGAAGTGGAAACAATCCAAATGCTCACTGACAGATGAATGGATAAAGAAAATGTTGATATACACACAATGGAATATTATTCAGCCTTAAAAAAGGAGATACTGTCAAATGCTACAGTATGTTTGAACTTTGAGGACAGACTAATTGAAATAAGCCAGTCACAAGAGCACAAATACCATATGATTCCACTTGTGTGAGATATCTAAAATAGTCAACTGTCCAAAATCAATTCTAAAGCAATAATCTTAAAGGCAGCTAGAGAAAAAGATCAGATCATATACAAAGGGAACCCCATCAGGCAAACAGCAGACTTCTCAGCAGAAACCTTACAAGTCACAAGAGATTGAGGGCCTATTTTCAGCATTGTTAAAGAAACAAATTCAAACCAAAAATTTCAAATTCCACCAAACTAAGTTTCATAAGCAAAGAAGAAACAAAATATTTTCCAGACAAGCAAACACTAAAGGAATTTGTTTCCACTAGGCCAATACTACCAGAGATCCTTAAGAGAGTCTTAAGCATGAAAACAAAATAACAGTATCTGCTACCACAAAAACACACCTAAATACATAGCTCACAGACCCTATGAGGCCACCACATGATAGACACTACAAAGGAACCAGCTAACAACTTCATGATAGAATCAAAACCTTATATATCAATATTAACCTTGAACATAAATGCTCTAAACACTCCACTAAAAAACACAGAGTAGGAAGTTCAATTAAAAAAAAGACCAACAACAACAACAAAAAAACAAGACCCATCCATCTGCCTTCTTGAAGAGACTCATATCACATGTAATCGCACATATAAGTTCAAAGTAAACGGTAGAAGAAAGACCTATCACAATAATAGAAAACAAAATAGAACAGGGGTCACTATTCTTACATCAGATAAAACAGACTTCAGACCAACAACAATAAAAAGAGACAAAGAAGGGCATTACATGATGATAAAGGGTACAATTCAACAAAAAGACTTAACTATTCTAAATATATATATGCCCAACATACCAAAAATTGGGGCACCCAGATTCATAAAACAAGTATTTCTAGGCCTTTGAAAAGACAGCCACACAAAACAGTGGGGGACTTCAACACCCCACTCACAGCATTAGACACATCATTGAGGCAGAAAACTAACAAAGAAATTCTGGACTTAAATTCAATACCTGATAAATTAAACCTAATAGACATCTACAGAATATCCAACCCAACAAACACAGAATATACATTCTTCTCATTTGCATACAGAACATACTCCAAGATTGACCACATGCTCAGCCATAAAGCAAGTATCAACAAATTCAAACAACTGAAAGCATACCACCCATACTCTCAGAATGCAGTGGAGTAAAAACAGAAATCAATACCAAGAATATCTCCCACACCACTCAAATATATGGAAATTAAACAACTTACTCCTGAATAATATTTGGATAAACAATGAAATTAAGGCAGACACCAGGAAAATTATTTGAAATAAATAAAAACATAACTGCAAAATATAAACATCTATGGAATGCAGCAAAAGCAGTGTTAAGAGGAAAGTTTATAGCACTAAATTCATTACTCAGAATTCAAAATGATCTCAAATTAGCAACCTGAAATTATACCTAGAGGAACTAGAAAAACAAAAACAAAGTCCAAATCTAACAGCAAAAAAATTAAATAACTAAAATCTGAATAGAAGTGAACAAAACTGACACTCAAAAATTCATACAAAGGATCAATGAAGCCAAAAGTTTGTTATTTGAAAGGCTAAACATAATCAATAGACTACTTGCTAGATTAACAGAAAAAGAAGATTCAAATAAGCACAATTACAAACAACAAATGTGACATTACAACTGATGCCACAAAAATACAAGAGATCCTCATAGACTATTATGAACACCCCTATGCACACAAACTAGAAAATCTAGAGGAAATGGATAAATTCCTGTAAACACACAATCTCTAAGATTGAATCAGGAAAAAATTGAAACCCAGAGCAGACCAATATAGAGTTCCAAAACCAAATCACTAATAAAAAACATAATCACCATAAAAAAAAAAAAAAACCCTGGATCAGATGTATTCACAGCCAAATTCTACCAGATGTACAAACTAGAGCCAGCACCAATTCTGCTGAAACTATTCTAAAAAATCATGGAGGAGAGATGCCTCCCTCACTCATTTTGATATCAAAGCCCTCATCATCCTGATACCAAAACCTGGCAGAAACACAATAAAAAAAGAAAGCTACAGGCCAAGAGCCCTGATGAACATAGATGCAAAAATCCTCAACAAAGTGCTAGCAAACTAAATCCATCAGCACATAAAAAGTAAAGTCACCATGATCAAGTAGTCTTTATCCCTAGGATTCAACATTGGTTCGACATATGCAAATCAATAAATATGATTCTTCACATAGACAGAATTAAAAACAAAAAGAAAGTGATCATTTCAAAGGACACAGACAAAACCTCTGCTAAAATCCAACATCTCTTCATTATAAAACCCTCAAGAAACTAGGCGTTGAAGGAACATAACTCAAAATAATAAGAACCGTCTATGAAAAACCCGCAGCAAACATCATACTGAATGGGCAAAAACTAAAAGCATTTCCCTTGAGAACTGTAACAAGACAAGGATGCCCAATCTCACCACTCCTATTCAACATACTAGTGGACATAGTACTGTGTCAACCAACATAGCTGTAGACATATTCTGTACTGCCAACATAGTATATTTCTTCTTTTCCTATCTGAATGCCTTTTATTTTTTTCTCTTGCAAACAGGCAAACAGGCAAGAGAAAGAAATAAAAGGCATCCAGATAGGTAAAGAAGAAATCAAACTCTCTCTCTTTGTTGACAATATAATTCTATACCTAAAAAACCCTAAAGACTTCGCCAAAAGGCTCCTGGAACTCAAAAATGGCTTCAATAATTTCAGGATACAAAATCAATGTACAAAAATCAGTATCAGTTCTATACACCAACAACATTAAAGCTGAGAAGCAAATTAAAAATGCAATCCTATTTACAATAGCCACAAAAAAATACCTAGGAATACATCTAATCAAGGAGATAAAAGATCTCTACAAGGAAACACTGCTGAAAGATATCATAGGTGACACAAATAAATGGTAAAGTATTTCATGTTTATGGATTGCAACAATCAATATCATTAAAATGGCCATACTGCCCTAAGCAATCTATAGATTTGATGCTATTCCTAGCAAACTACCAATGTCCTTTTTCACAGAACTAGAAAAAAAAAACTATTCTAAAATTCACATGGAACCAAAAAAGAGTCCAAATAGACAAAGCAATCCTAAGCAAAAAGAACAAAGTCAGAAGCATCATGTTACCTGACTTCAAACTATACTACAGGGCTACAGTAGTCAAAACAGCATGATACTGATTTAAAAAAATCAAAAACAAAAACAAAAACAAAAAAAAACACACACACCAATGGAACAGAATAGAGAGCCCAGAAATAAAGTTGCACATTTGCAACCATTTAATCTTCAACAAAGTTAACAAAATAAGCAATGGGCAACAGACTCCCTATTCAATAAATGATGCTGGGAAAGCTAGCTGGCAATATGCAGAAGAATAAAACCCCTATTGTGATGGTTAATATTAAGTGTCAACTTGATTGGATTGAAGGATGCAAAGTATTGTTTCTGGGTATATCTAGGTGTTTCTGGTTGTTGCTAGAAGAGATTAATATTTGAGTCAGTGAACTGGGAGAGGAAGGCCCACCCTCAGGAAGACCCACCCACAGTGTAGGTGGGCGCCATCCAATCAGCTGTCAGTGCGACTAGAAAAAGCAGGCAGAAGAAGGTAGAAAACTGTGGAAGAAGGTGACTTGCTGAGCCTTCCCAACTTCATCTTTCTCCAGTGCTGGATGCTTCCTGCCCTTGAACATCAAACTCCAAATTCTTTGGCTTTTGAACTCTTAGACTTACACCAGTGGTTTGCAAGGGGCCCTTGGGCCTTCAGCAACAGACTGCAGGCTGACTGCTGGCTTCCCTACTTCTGAGGTTTTGGGACTTGGACTAAGCCACTACTGGGTTCCTTTCTCTTCAGCTTACAGAAGGCCTGTTGTGAGACTTCATCTTGTGATGGTATGAGTCAATTCTCCTTAATAAGCTCACTTTCATATGTATATATATCCTATTAGTTCTGTCCCTCTATAGAACAGTAACTAATACACCTACCTTTCACCATATGCAAACATTAATTCAAGATGGATTAACGATTTAAATATAAGATTTAAATATAAATAACTATAGGAATACTAGAAGAAATCCTAGGAAACACCATTCTAGACATCAGCTTTGGGAAGGAATTTATGACTAAGCCCTCAAAAGCAATTGCAACAAAAACAAAAATTGGCAAGTGGGAACTAAGAAAACTGAAGAACTCCTGCACAGAAAAAGAAACTATCAACAGAGTAAACAGACAACCTACAGAATAGGAGAAAATATTCACAACTATGCATCCGACAAAGGCCGAACACCCAGAATTTATAAGTAACTTAAATCAACAAGCAAAAAACAAATAACTCTATTAAGTGGGCAAAAGACATTAACAGACACATCTCAAAAGAGGACATACAAGTGGCCAACAAACATGAAAAAATGTTCCACATCACTAATCATCAGAGAAATGCAAATCAAAACCACAATAAGATACTATCTCACCCCAGTCATTTTTAATAAATTAAAAAAGACATTTCTAATTTATTATGAAAAAGTCAAAAAATAACAGATGCTGGTGAGGCTGTAGAGAAAAAGGAATATTTATACACTGTTGATGGGAATGTAAGTTAGTTCAGTCACTGTGGAAAGCAGTCTAAAGAGTTCTCAAAAAATTTAGAATTACCATTTGACCCAGCAACCCCACTACTGGGTATATATATCCAAAAGAAAATAAACCATTCTTCCCAAAAGACACGTGCACTCAAATGTTCATTGCAACACTATTCATAATAGCAAAGACATGGAATAAACCTAGTTGCCCAACAGTGGATTGGATAAAGAAGATGTGATACGTATGGAATACCATGCAGCCATAAAAAAGAAAGAAATCATGTCATCTGCAGAAACATGAATGCAACTGGAGGCCATTAATGCAGGAACAGAAATCCAAGCACTGCATGTTCTCACTTATAAGCGGGATCTGAACACCAGGTACTCATGGACATAAAGATGACAACATTAGACATTGGACACTACTAGGGGGGAAGGAGGGGCTCAAGAGTTGAAAAATTAACTATTGGTACTGTGCTCTGTACCTGAGTGGCAGGATCAACCATACCCTGAACTTCAGCATCATGCAATATACCCATATAACAAACCTGCACATGTACCACCTATATCTAAAGTAAAAGTTGAAATTATTAAAAATTTAATAAATAAATTAAATAGTCAATATCATAGAAACAGAAAGTAGAAAGGTGGCTGCCAAGGGCTTAGAGAGGGGAAACTGGTGTTTAATGGGCACAGTTTCAGTTTTACAAAATTAAAAAGTTGTAGAACTCTGTTGCACAACAATGTGAATATACTTACAACTAGTGAACTGTATACCTAAAAATGTTTAAGATGGTAAATTTTATGTAATGTGATTGTAACCACAATTAAAAACAAAATTGCCTATAATCCCCAGCTACTCAGGAAGCTGAGGCAGGAGGATCGCTTCTGCCTGGGAGTTCAAGACTGCAGTGAGCCGTGATGGCACCGCATAGCACCATTGATAGAGATACTGGGGAAAATTAATTCTTTAAAATGAAAAGTGTTAAGAGTCACTCAGACCACCTTAAGAAAAATGGAGCTTATTATAAAAATATGAAAGGCTGCACTCCAGTCTGGGTGGGAGATTGAGACCCTGTCCCTAAAAAAAAATTTAAGTGATAATATAAAATTGAAATATTTTTAAAACTTCATAGAACTGACTATATCAAAATTAAAGATTTCAGTTCAATGGTGATCAGCTTAAACAAAGCTGAAAGGTCATGACAAACTAAGAAAAAAAATGCAATTTTTAAAACCCACAAGGAATTAATATTTAAAGCATACAAAAATTCTTACAAATCAAAAAAAAAAGACAGAAAGCTCAATAGAAAATAAGGATATGAATTAGCAATTTACAGAATATGAAGTTAATGCTAATACAGACTTAGCATTCTGTTACAGAGTTACAGAATATGAACTTAATGCTAAATACCTACAGTTAATGAATTAATGCCCTAACTTAGTAATCAGCCACATGTGACTCAGTTATGAGACACCACTTTATTCTGTCAGAATGTCTAAAGTTAAAAAATATTGATGGTACCAACTGAAAACAAAAGAAAATTAAAACTCATATTCCAGAGCCATTCTTAAGAACAATCTGCCAGAATGTTGTAAAATTACTCAATAAAATTGTATAGGGATAGGTCCTAGACCCATCGATCTTATTTTGTGATATGCATATCCAGAGAAATAAGAAAAAGTCAGTACAGGAGCACAATACAGAGTGTTTATCAAATCATTGTTTACCCATTTTGTGGGTGGATAAGTATGATAAATGCATGCTATTAAATAATACTCAGAAATCAGAAGCAACAAAATAAACATATATACAGCAATGTGAATAGATCTTTAAAACAATGTTGATTGGGGAAAAAAGCAGAATGAGATTCATAGCCCCATGCTATTTAAGAAAAATAAAAACACATGTATAACACCATATATTTTACAAGAAGCTTAAGTACATGTAAAAAATGTCTCAGAGTGGGTGCATTTAGGGGATGAAATCGAATTGAAGATCTGAGAGAAAGGAAGAGAATGAAAGGAAAGACAAGAGAAGAGAACAAATGGTACGTGCAAAGCAAAAAAAAAAATGATGAAGAAAATGTAGATAAAAGAGTGCGAAAGAATGATACATTACGTTTAAATACCTTTCATTGATCAATAATAATAATGTGCCAGGATACCAAGATACTAGGGAAAATTACGTCTTAAAAAGAAAAGACTAAGAGTCACTCCGACCACCTTAAGAATAATATTGACCTTATTATGAAGATATACATAAGGTCTAGAAATAAAACTGTTAACTAGTAAGCAGTTAGAAACTGATGAATCCCTAGGAACCAATTACTGTCTCCATGTTGGACGTTTGTCTCTCTCCTCTGGCTTTCAGTTTGCTGAGTTCTCTCCTGCTATGCTTCCGGTTTATCCATTCCCTCATGTTGTGTTCCTTTTACTACTGCATAGTTTAGGCTTTTTCATCACCATCTTGATTTTGACATGATAGCTCATTGTGTAGACTCTCTGTCTCTTTTCTCTGTATGTTCCTGGCTCTACTTCCTAGCCTCTTCATATGCAACCTTTCAGCTTAAGTTCCCACTGCTAACTGTCTTGTGCCCTCAACATTGCCTAGTTTGAATACAGCCATACCCCATTTAGTACTAGAGGTGACATTCCTGGCAAGAGGAGTATGGAATCAGCACCACCAAGGTCATTACAGCTTTGTCCCTGTGAAGATTCATTCTTAATTATGAACAGTATACTATTAGAGGTTGATTGGATAAGATTTACATTCTCTTTGTTTTTCAGAATTATTCTAATAGTGACTTTAGGAAAGGGGGTGTCTTATTCACTAAGAGTCACACAATAGAAATGGCTGCCTAGACTTGCACTTTCAGAAGGGCCCATGGCAATTTGTTGGAGAAACACTGAATTTATGGGCTCTGTGTGTGTGTGTGTGAGAGAGAGACATATATATCATGTATCTTCATTTATTCAGATTTTTTATGTCCTTCAATTGAGTTTGAAGATTTTTCTTTTGTTCACTGTTAATTCCTAGATAAGATAGAGTTGTTTTCCTTTTGCAAATGACTTTTTGTATTATGTTGTATTTTCTTTCATTTTTGCTGGTATAGAAAGAACCTATTGACTTTTATGAGCTGAAATGAATTCTTATTTCTGAGTGAATCATTGTTTCCCTAGATAATTCCTTTTATGAATCTCCATTTTGTTTTTGTTCCTTTCCATTTTTATTAAAGTCTTTGTGCTGGTTCTTTTTTATATTATCATTCATCCTTGAATGTGGTTAGCCATTTACTGGAAAAAAAAAAAAAAGGAGAGAGGCCTTGATTTGGGTTTTCTGCTAACCAAGTATGCTATTTCCTTAACTCTAAATTTTTGACATTAAAAAGATTGATGTGACTCACAGCAATGCTGATAAGTCCCAACTCAGTGTGCTGTGATCCATGTTTCGCTGCCTCCCCACCCTCTCTATCCTTATTTGAACTCTGGTAATCCTCTCAACTAGAAAATAACATTGCAGATAATCAAAAAATCATGTCATTGAACTTCCAGGCAAAATGGTAGCCTAAACAGACACAGACAATCCCCCTCTCATCGTCATCTCCAGCAGTTAGAAATACTGGGACAATAAGCTTTAATTCAAACTACATGTAACTTTTTTAATATAATATTCTGGTTACACATCATAAATGTGATATGGTTTAAGAATAAAAATAGATTAAAGAGATCTTAAACCATTCACATTAGGTTTACTGCTAGCGTTAATACTGGCATTACTATTTGTAACGATGTACACTGAATGATAAAGAAATAAGTATATATGTAAAAATTTTAGCATCTGTCTTATTTAGCATTCCCCCAGAAACAGGCCCTTAGACAAGGATTCATGTGCATAGTTTAGTTGGGAAGTGCAGGTAACACAAGTAAGAAAATGGGACAGTAAGACAAGAAAGGGAAGGTAACCTATAAGGGCTGTGCCATTAAACTAGTTATCACAGTGAGAAATTAAAGCAGTTTTTTACATTTTTATTTTAAGTTCAGGCATATTTGTGCAGGTTTGTTATACAGGAAGTAAACTTGTGTCATGGGGGTTTGTTATACAGATTATTTCATCAACCCAGGTATTACGCCTAATACCCATTAGTTATTTTTCCTGATCTTCTCCCTCTTCTACCCTCCAACAGGCCCCAGTGTGTGTTGATCCCCTCCATGTATCCATGTGTTCTCATTATCAAGCTCCCACTTCTAAGTGAGAACATACAGTATTTAGTGTTCTGTTTCTGCATTAGTTTGCTAAGGATAACTAATCTTCTCCTGCAAAAGACATTACCTGGTTCTTTTTTCTAGCTGCATAATATTCCACAGTGAGCAATTAAAGTTTAATCCCACAAGCAAGCTCTGAGAAATGCACGCAAAACATACACCTCAGAATTGTCCATGCCTAGCAGCAAGGAAGCTCAGGTTTTCATACACCTGCATAGGAGGGTTGCTGTCTGGGGGCTGTCCTGTAGGGACTATTGATTCACTGGCGCTTCTAGATTGTCATAAGTACAGGCAGCTCTCCACCACTGCAGGAAAAAAAGAGCCTTAGTCACAAATGCAGATAGCTGCCATTGGAAATGAGGTGAATTCTCCAGAGATGTGGATGGGGAACTGACTGTATCTGCTACTGTCTATCCCTTGTGCCAATCAGATGCTCCCTGTCCCCATGTTAATTTCACAACATCTTGTTACTGTTTCTTCAGAGTAGTAGCCAGACACAATTTTTATTGAAGAAAAGAAAAACTTACAACAAGATTTATACTGGTACAAGCTACAGTTTCTATTAGCTGTTGCAGTTGATCCCAAGGGCACAGCTGATATTCACCCTCTCCCACTTCTAACACACATTGTAGATTCTTCTCCCTCTTGGATAGCACTTCTGCTCATGCAAGTCTGTCGTTCAACAAGATAGTTCAGACCTTCATGCCTAAGAGATCTGCCCCTCCAGTTACCTTAACTTTGTCAGGATGTTGTTCCAGCAGTTTCCACTTATGGTAATCATTGGACTTGAAGTTATTAAGAAGTACCCAGTGAATCTCCTGAGTTTCAAACATACTTCTTCTAGTCATTATTATGTAGCAGCAATCTTTCTCTTTATGATCATTAAAGCCAATTATTATTTTCAATATACTAATCCTTCTTTACCTTCTAGTCTATTAGTGTAAGAAGTCCAAAATGACCAGGCAACTACTATAATCTTACATTTACAGAAACAATTACTTTGTCCCTTGGGAACCTAGACCTTGAGACCAAAGCTCAAAGTTGTGGGAATAGAAAGGACACCTTCCCTCAAAGTGGGTTACACAGTAATGATGTAAAGGCAACTTACACTACCATGACTTGGATCCTACATGCATTTGTTCTACCTAAGGAAGACATAGCAGTATACGCTGATTCAAGGTATATACCACATCTTTGAACATAGCATCCAACAACTCCAGGCTGATGCCTTTGCTTGACTTCTCTGTGGCCTTTTAAACATCCAAGCCAGCAACTTCTGGGTGATATGGTAAGACAAGTGGATTTCATGGACATGTGCTTACTCCTTGGTACAAATGTGGTCCCTTGATCCAAGGTGAAGCTATGTGAGATACAACCACAAATCAGATACTCATTGATCCCTCAGATAATGGCACAGAACAAGGTGCTATGGCTAGGAAAGTAGACTTTCTTGTTTCTTATTAAAGACAGGGTCTTGTTGTGTCACCCAGGCTAGAGTGCCATGGCTCCATCATAGCTCACTGCAAACTTGAACTCCTGAGCTCAAGAAGTCCTCCCACCTCAACCTCCGAAGTGGGACTGCAGGTGCTCACCACCATACCCAGTTTGTTTGTTTGTAGAGACAGGGTCTTACTATGTTTCCCAGACTGCTCTAGAACTCCTTGCCTCAAGCAATCCTTCCACCTCGGCCTCCCAAAGTGTTGGGATTACAGGCATGAGCCAAAACACTCAAACAGGGAAGGGAGATTTATAACCAAAATATATATCAATCCAGTAAGGACAAATGACTGTCACCTCCAGATTGGTGTCTTCAGAGGATAGCATCCTATCAAGGACTCAGCATCAGTTTTTACCACTGACCGTTTGACCATTCTGCAGTAGCAGTGCCTAGATCAGCCCTGGTAAGAGGGAGCCTCCGCTGCCAGGCTCATACATCACCTGCACTCCTGGCACAAGGCTACTCCACTCATGGGCCCATTGTGCAAACACTGGGATGGCCAAAAAGAAAAGCTTGCTAAACTCCACTGGAAAAATCATCCTACCCATCTTGTCTTCTATTCCTTCTCTGATATGGATGATCTCTGTAAGTACTGATGTGGGATGCAAAGACTCACATACTTTGTGTCCATTCCTAACAGTCAACCCACATTCTTCTTCCACAGATTTCTTGTAATTATCTTCTCATCTTACTTCTTCCAGATCTCTAATCAACCAGCCTTTCCAGTACTATGTATTTTCCTCAGTGGTAGAAAACAAAAGGCACAATAGCTTTTCTAGCTTGGTAGGGACCAAGACCACAATACTTCTAAAACTTTCACCAATGTGGGAGGCCTCTGAATCTCTGTAGCATTTCTCTCTCACCCTTTGGTATATGTGCCTTACCAAGGCATCCAGAGGACTCATGACTTCCTTCTCCTGGTCCACTTAATGTGACGTCATCTAAATAGTAGACCAGTATGAATTTTCTGCAGAATGTTTAGATATTCAAGTTACCTTTTTACTGCATTGTAATGAAGAGTAAGAGTTAATATAACTCAGCATACTTTGGTCTCTTCCAAATGAATGAAAATTGCTTCTAATAAATTTTTCTGGCACAGAATGGAAAGAACACTTTCTCCAGATCATTTTCTGTACACCAAGTGCAAGAGACTGTGTTGATCTATTCTGGTAAAGGTATATCCAAAAGAGCAGCTGGAAACTTGGCTAAGTTTTCAGAAGTTTACATCTTCTGTTCCAATCCATCTGGCTTTTTTCTAGAGGTAAGAGTTACGATGATGGTGACAACCACCCCTGAATACTTCTTTGAGGGTATCTCTTATTGCTGCCATTCCACTTGAGATGCAGTCTTGCTTCTGATTTTCTGTCTTGGTTGCAATGGCAGCAGGGGTATTTCAAGGGCTTCTGTGCAGTCTTTCCTGCAGTGGCAGCTCTGACTCTCCAGGTCAGTTAACCAGTCGGAAGGTTCTGACTCTGTTAAATATGTTCATCATGAGTAGGGACTCAGGGAATGAGTACATGACCACAGGAGCCTTTGAACTCACTGTGTGATGGACTTAGGCCAGGACTCCATTTACGGCTTTGTATCAGTTTTCTAGGGCTGCCATAATAAAGTACCACACACTGGGTGGCTATGACACTAGAAACTCATTGTCTCATGGTTCATGGTTCTGGAAGTTAGAAGTCTGAAATGAAGGCACTGATAGGGTTGATTCCTTCCCAGGACTATGAGGGATTTGTTCCAGGCCTCTCTTTTTGGTTTGTAGATGGCATCTTCTTTCTGGGTCTCTTTACATCATTTTTCCTCTATAAGTATCTGTCTCTGTGTCCAAATTTCCACTTTTTGTAAGGACACAAGTCATGTAGGATTAAGGCCCACACAAAAGACTGCATTTTAACCTGATTACCTCTGTAGAGACCCCGTCTCCAAATAAGGCCACATGCGAGGTATTTAGGGTTAAGACACTAACATTTCTTTTTGCAGGAGACACTATTCAACCTATAACAGAACCAAACACCAGAAACTCCCTCCCTCAAAACATACCAAGGGCAGTTCAGACCCTTATTCAACAGCCCTGGAAATAACGTGGCATTTCCCTTTCACCACCGTATTATTACTCTGGTAACTGGCTCCGGGAAAAGAAAAAAAAAATGGGGAAATTACTAGTGTGTGTGCTTGCTGAGGCCCTGCAAAGTTCCTCCTCAGGATGGCCCATGTTTCTCTTCAATCAATGCTGAGTCTGAGAACTGCCTCATATCTGGAAAGTGAATAAAGGATCATGACTTTGTCTGTTTGTTGTTGTTGGCAGCTGACATCAACGTTTAGATCACCTGCTCTTGATCATTTTGCTTAAACAGATAAAATAATACTCTCACTAAGTGCCTATCTAGTAAAAGCATTGATGATGGAAGCTTTTTATTTCTTTGTTAAGAAAAAAACTTATCAAAAGTAGTTTGAACAGTGCTGGGCTTCTTCCTCTCCTATCGCATACAATATAGAGTGAGCAGCTTTTGTATGCCTTGGCACATTTTCATACTACTTTCTAAGTTTGAATCAGCTGCCCGCATTTTATCCTTTCTACTTTTAATATGTTGAAATAGCTCTGAGAGTTCTCTTAAATGTGAAATTTCTCACTGGCATCCTTTTCTCTTTCACCTTTCCATCATGACCACTTTTCTCATTTAGACTGATACGGTTGCCTTTGCTAAGTTTCTCTGACTGCACATCTAGAGTCTCATAAATAGCAGAGGTGTCAACATTTCCACAGTCAACTATTTATTCTATAAGCCCATTTACATTTGATTAGAATTTCACTTCCCACATTATGCTTTTAGTTTCCTTGCTGTACTTTCATTTTTGGCAGTCGATTCCCTCTTTCAAGTATCCATTTTTGTAAAATGTCAGATGGCTTTATTACTGGGAGACAAGGAGATGACACAACTATACGTTTGCCATCTGTGTGTGAACTGAATAACAGATGTGCATTGGCCAACTACCTAAAGATATTTTGAAAAGTGACACAATTGATCACTGGTCAGGATGTACATCTGTCATTTATGCAGCGCTTTATGCACTGAAGAGATAGCAAAGTTTGTATTTTATGCAATTACTCACAGTTAATATATCTTTATAACTAAAATGTAGACAGTGCTCTTGGGACACTGGTATTAGTTAACTAAACTTAGTAACTGAAATTCATATCAGAAAATGCATATCAGAAAATCAAAGCAAAAACTATAAATCTATTCTAATGTACTGAACTCTCTGAGTCATTTGACACCTACTTCAATAATTGGTCAAGGCAGCTCTGGCATGTCCATCATACACGCAGAAGATTATCACTGACTCCTGGTGTCCTTGCGAAGATATTAAATCCATGTGATAGACTCATATCAATAAATTCTCCTTTATTCACCTTTATTTTGTGACTCCTTGTGCATAATTCTCAAGATCATTTTCTAGA
Organism: Mandrillus leucophaeus; assembly: GCF_000951045.1. Classification (NCBI taxonomy): domain Eukaryota; kingdom Metazoa; phylum Chordata; class Mammalia; order Primates; family Cercopithecidae; genus Mandrillus; species Mandrillus leucophaeus. Next base: position 1,964,821 of record NW_012104488.1, read on the forward strand.
CACATTTTCCTGATATATATTTTAGCCAGGTCCTGCAACTCATCTGCTGAATTGTCTCTTTCCTTCCAAATTAGAGACAGTACTTCCCCAGTTGGGCCAGGATGTTGTAATGTGTTAACTAACATGTAATTACTGAGTATTGTGTGAGGGTGTCCCTTTCCTGATCACACGTGCACCCATCAGCTTCCCCAGTTGGGCCATGCTCACATTAAGCCTACATAATAAGAGGGGAGGTTGGAGCAAATCTTGAGGTAAGTATATTTGCAAGCATATTATCTTGGAAAGTATCTGCCTTCGGTGAGTCTTCTGCATCACATCCAGACAAGGAAGGGTTGGGAATGAAAGTGATTGCTCTCCTCTAGTAAGAGGGATTGGCAACTTCTCCAGCCCCAAGAGTTCAAGGGAATCTTAGGGAAATTCAGTGGGCCATTTATGCAAGTCCAAAAGTTCATGGAGATCTGGAAAGATTTTAAGATTCTCAAATCAATTCATTCTAGATATCAGAGTCCCATGATTTTCCTATCAGGTCCATAATTTTAGAAAGAGACTTGCCAGGACTATTTCTTAGGCTTCTTGGTAATTCTACTACTCTCACAATCTAATGCCAGGCTTGATTTTCACTGCAATCCGTTCTCCCGCTTTAGAAGATGGGAGCTTCCTTAAATATTGCCAAAAAGATTTTGTGACTTTTACATAATTTCCTGGGTTCTTGGCTGGTTAGTTTGAGTGGTTTGCTTTCTTCAACACATCAATGTCATTTAATAGCAACTGACCAAATCTATAGTCTTTGTAATTACCAATGTCCCATGTATTAGTCTGTTCTCACACTGCTATGAAGAAATACCTGAGACTGGGTAATTTATAAAGGAAAGAGGTTTAATTGGCTCACAGTTCCACATGGCTGGGGAAGCCTCAGAAAACTTAAAATCATGGTGGAAGGGGAAGCAAATATATCCTTCTTCACATGGCAACAGGAGAGAGAAGTGAAGAGCAAAGAGGAGAAAAGTTCCTTATAAAACCATCAGATCTCATGAGAACTCACTCACTATCACAAGGAGAGCACAGCGAGAAACCGCCTCCATGATTCAATTACCTCATAACGGGTCCTATGACATGTGGGAATTATGGGAACTACAATTCGAAATGAGATTTGGGTGGGGACACAAAGCCTAACCCTATCACCCCATCTCTCAGATTCTAGAGATATTGCATGAGACAGTGCACACCCTTTCACCTCAGCCCAACCTAATTCACCACAGTAAGAGTCTTAATGATTATAATGCTACAATACATCAGAGACTATCACCACCCCTCTTAGTGCTAACAATGGGTCATTGATTCAATCTGAATGTCAAGTGCTTCTATTCTAGAATCCATCTTGAAGATTTGCTTCCTGGAACAACTTCTAATATCAATTGCCTTAGTTTAGATTATCCTCCTCCCTAAAACAAGCAGATCCAGAGAAAATAATTCAAATGAAAAATATTTATTTGGAAGGTACAGTAAACAAGGCAGAGGAGGGAGAATGTGAGACAGAAAAGGGAAGATAGTCAATGAAGGGTACATTATCAAACAAAATAGCATGTTGGATAACTGGAGCTTAATCCCTTGGAGAATATCTGGGAAATGATATAAAGTACATGACTTGGAATCATCTTATCTGAAAGCCAAAGAAACTGGGATACTTAGACACCAATTTCTCTCAGTCATTGGATGAAAGACACTCCCAAGAGTCATTAATCCCCAGCATGGCCAACCTGCCGTGCTCACAAGGAAAAGAGTATTCTTCAGTGTGGAGAGCCGTTATCCAACACCAGTATTTGAAGTCAGCCAGAAAACACAGAAGTGAAAGGGCCTAAGGAATCTGGGCAGGCCCTACAGCATCTACCACACTTGCCATCTCTGAGAGCAAGAAGAATTTGAGTCTCAGTGCTGAACAGAAATGAATAATCATCTCTCTATGAATCTAAATCTAGGGAATTCTCTGGATTACCAGCCCGCTAAAGAAGGGGGAGTATTAAATGGAGCATTAGGGTGGTGTTATGGCCTGACCTGTGTTTCCCTAAAATCCACATGTTGAAGTCCTAATCCCCAGTACTTCAGAATGTAGCTAAATTTGAAGACAGGGCCTTTAACTTAATGAGGGGATTAAGTTAAAAGGAGGCCATTAGAGTAAGCCCTAATCCAATCTCTTCTTTACAAGAAGAGGAAATTGTAACAGAGAGACATCAGGATGCATGCATGCAGAAGAAAGACCACGTGAGGACACAGCAAGACAGTGGCTATCTGCAAGCCAAGGAGAGAGGTCTCAGGGGAAAGCAAACCCACTGTCACCCTGACCTTGGACTTGTAGCCTACATAACTGTGAGAAAATAAATTTCTGTTGTTGAAGCCACCTAGTTTGTAGTACTTTGTTATGGCAGTCCTAGCAAACTAATACAACAGGGATGGCTCAGTGATCCAAGGACACCACCCTCATAGGAGCAGAATCACAGGAAAAGAATTCCTCCATCCAGCCAATTGTATCTTGATCCAACAATTCCTCTAAAAGAGCAATACAGAGTTTGCCCTGGTGCTGCACATACTGCCAGTCTCAGGACCAGCAGAACTTGTAAGTTTTATTATGTTTTCCTTTTATATCACAAAGGTTGTTCATCTTCTGAAATGGAATCCAATAAAAATGGCATCACAGATAATCTTGGTCATTTACTCATGCTTGATTCAATGCTCCCACCTGAACAAAACACAGCTGGCCCAGACTCGGGACCTCCATTTCATTCTGCATTCAGAGGTCAGGTGCTGCAGAGGATGCCAGGGAATAACTGCTAAGAAGAAGACCTCCTGTCCCTTTCCTCCCCTGGGAAGCCAGTATGGATCTTCCCAAGAATCCTCTCCACCAAGTAATTTTCGTCCCCCATCTTCTGTCCCAACACTGAAAAGAGTAATGAGTCATCTCCAAAACTGATCCAGCCTTCTGAAATCCAGGACCACAGGAAGATGTTCTTTTATATCTCTTCTAAAGTAATTTTGATTTTGTTCTTTTTGTTTTACTGCTGTTAGTTAAATAAATACGCAATGACTCAAATGGAAACAGAATTATCATTCTTAAGGTGGTGTTTTATAAATGTACATTGTATAAATATAAATCTTATTATTAATAATAAAATGCTCCCATTTTATGAGTTTTATTAGATTTCAGTTCCAAATGTTTATCTTTAAGGCTTAAATAATGTTAATTCAGCATTTTCTTGTTACTACTTAATAAATCCCTCTTAGTAATCCAGAAACACATCTTTTCATTTTAGTGCTTTAGTCAAGGAATTATATGACATTTAAATAGAAGCTTGGTAAAATTACAATTCTTGGGACATTATTTTATAACAAGAAAAGTTATGTATTGCTTATTTAAGAGTGAATTTTATGAATTAATTTTTTAAATCAAATTTTGTTCCACTTTATTCTACTTCTAAGTAGTGGAAATATCGTATTTTGGCTTTTTCGGTGTTTGTACTAGTTTTCTGTAGCTGCTGTTACAAAATACCATGAACTAAGTGGCTTAAAGCAATCAATTTATCCTCTCACAGTTCTGGAGGCCAGAAGTTCAAAATCAAAATGTCAGCTAAGCCACACTCCCTCTGGAGGCTCCAGGGGAGAATTCCTTGCCTCTTCCATCCTCTAGTGGCCACCAGTATTCTCTGACTTTTTTGGCTTGTGGCCACACCACTCCATTCTCTGCCTCTGTCTTCACCTTGCATTCTTCTCTGAGTGACTATCTTACAGGGATACTTGTCATTGGATTTACTGTTCACCAAGTAATCCAGAGTGATTTCCTCATCTCAACATCTTTAATTCAGTTACATCTACGAAGATTCTTTTTCCAAAAAAAGATGTCACTGACAGATTCTGGAAATTAGAACACAGATATACCTTCTGGGGGGACACCATTCAATCCACTATAGTGTTTCACATGTTACCTAGAACGTGAAATGTAGCAAGAGCTTTACATGAGTAGTCTAGCAAGTGAAGACATTTGAAACTCAAAATATGCTTCTGTATACCAAGGTCCGTATCTCCTCCAGTTATTAAATTAATACGTTTATCTTAAAAATGGTGATTTGGGGGAAGATAAAACAGTATGATATTTACGAAATGAAAAAAATAGTGAAATTGGAAGTCAAAGTACTTTCTTTAATGTATGTGTTAAGGACTAAAAAGATATACATTAAAATGTAAACAGTGGTGCTGGGAGGGGAATGGGAATTGGAGGGTGGGGAGGAATGAAGGGAGAATTTTATATTCTTTCTATGTATGTATTTGCATTAAAAGTCGCATGCTATAAAACAATAAATACATACAGTAAGAGGGAGGGAGAGAAAGAAAAAGAGACTGAGAAATTCAGAATAGCAGAGAGAAGTACAAAAAGATAAAAGTTGATTCAGAAACCACTCTCCAAAATACAAATGTCCCACGACAGTCCTCTTCTGTGTGACCCAAGGTACCTTCCCAAGCCACAGGCAGAACTTCCATGTGACAAAACTTCTTCCGATGGAAAGAGAGACAAGGTTCAATGAAGATAAACTTCACTTACTTCAAATCTGTCCCAGCACTTGAGGTAAATCATGGGTACATTCACAATGTCCATTATTCTAGGCCTTGAAGATAGATATGGGAATTGTGTTCCAAATTAAACTCACAGGCCAAGTGTGGTGGCTCATGCCTGTAATGCTATGTTGGGTGGTCAAAGCAGGAGTATCACTTGAGGCCAAGAGTCTGAGGCTTCAGTGAGCTATGATTGTGCCACTGCACTCCAGCTCTGAGTGACAGAGAGCCTATCTCAAAAACAAACAAACAAACAAAAACTCATAAGATGCGAAAGACCTGATTCACACATTCAAGTCACACATGTGCGCGCACGCACGCGCACACACACACACACACACACACACAGCACATATATTCATGATACTGGGAAGTATTGTATCAAATAATCAACATGAGTGTAAGGGATAATTTTAAGAAAACAGAATTCTGGTCAAGACTATTAGTTACAATCATTTAGAGTTTAGAAATAGAGTAATATGCAGTTCATTTTTTCCACAGCATTTCTCTGTTGTGTTGAAACATTTGAAGCATTATCTCAGCACAAATATAAAAATGTCTGATGGAAAAAATATCCTATGACTATTTAAAATGCTTCTGGAGCAAAGATTAAATTTATCCTGATGCATCAAAATTTGAAACAGATGAATCTGCTGATGTTACATTTTCTTTTCCTCCAATAATATCCTTAATGGTTATATATGTTTCCACAACTCATGGTATAAATAAACATTCCTGCGATTCCTTTTCTCAGTTACTCTTCCATAAAGAATCCATTAAAAGCTTTTACAGGACAAAGGTCCAGACTACTTCTTAAACTTTATAAATCAGATTTTCATGCATACGAATGGTGAACTTTATCAACAGATGGCCAAGGATGCAATGTCATGTCTTTTGAGAAAAAAAAAAAAAAAGAAACATTTAAAGCTGGTCTATATCTTCCAAGGTGCCTGATGGATTTTTTTCTTAATAATAGCTGTTTATTCTAGTTTCTGTTCATTGCCAGAACTTTTTGCAAACAACCAGTAAATTAAGAGCCAGTTTATTTCCCTAGAGATATGATTACATTAGTCACTCAGTAAGTCTTCAACTAATTTTGTTCCAAAGTTTTCTAAGGAACTCATTAGATAATCTCTGGATCTAGAGAAGTTAGTCACAGGGCCTCAAGGAATTCATCTTTGCTGAACCAAAAAAAAAAAGGAAAAAATAAGAAAACATTCAGTAGTAACATATAGGCTGAAGAAATCTTAAAAGAAAGACTTCCCAACTCTTAACTAATATGAATTCATGATGCACTGAATATCTACAATGAAGTAAATAACAATAACTTGTGTTTATAGTATCATATGCTAGATGGGCCTAAGTCTGAAGATCTGGTGTTAATCAGTGATTTACTTGGAACAGCTAAGCTTTAGGGTTAGCAGCCATTAGAGTAATTCTTCAATAAGGAATAGATTCATCTCACAGACCTGAATTAATGCTCTACTGTACTATTTCACTAACGAAGCTCTATGCTACTGAGACTAAGGTCTTTCAAGTAAGCAATCAGATTACAATTTTCTCTCACTGACACATTGCATTCACCCTTTTCTCTCATCATATTCAAATAAAAATAAGCCAAAATTAGAGCTAATAAGAAGATAAGCAGAGCCAAGTTATTGAATATTTATAAGCTCCATCTCTACTAGCTCTCTTAATGGTACAGTCTTCTAAGTTGCTGGTTCCAGAAAACACATAGACAGGGAAATTATGGATGTAACTGTTAAACTCCAACCTTATAGAAATACACCATCTCCATGCCCAAAACCAGTATGGGAAAATCTATCCAGCTCCACAAACAGAGTAGGATTCAGAATTTCACCTACTGCATTACCAAACCAATTTTCTAGCCCATATTTTTTTCATAAAATTTCAAAATGGTATTAGAAGAAAAGTACTAATTACTTTCTATCTTTAACCACACAGAAATGAACTCCAAACCTAAGAAAAACAAAATTTTGTTTTATAAATAAAAAATTCACCATTGTCCACAGTTTGTATATTTGTTAGCAGCAAGTGTAGAACTAAAAGGTGCCATGGGAAATTAGAGAGATAATTAAAAACAAGTTAAAACAAGTACCAAAATACTTTATATATTGTTAAATAACAGTCATGGGACTAATTAACAGTAAAGAGTCAAGAGAATTCAGAAAGTTCTTAAATCTTTGAGCTTTCTTTTCATCAATGTGCTATGGAGGAGATCAATTTGTTTTCATTAAGGTCTGGCCCCACTCAAATTTAATTTCTTTCTAGTGGTGGTAAATGACAATCAAAATCTAAACCCTGCCTCTGAGGCCTGTTAACTGCCAATTTTCAGTAGAATGCAAAAATATTACAAAATAAAGTATATTACAGTGAATATTCCAGCTGGCCTTAGTTGCCTTAAGAAATCAGAACAGCTGTATGAACTCCTTCATAAACGTCTCCCCTTTGGTGTAAGGAGAGGTTACAGACTGCAATAGACAATGTGGGAGGGCTGATGTGGTCAAAGGAATTCTGCTCCCTGCATGAAACGCTAAGGCTCAGATGTCCAGTTGCCCAAGAAACTATCAGCGCCCACCTATTTCACGTAATTCTTTGTAAAGACTTTGCCGAACGATCTATCTTCATCTTGAGAACACACTAAAACACACACACAATAACGTGGATCTTTTCTAAGACTGATTCTTTCCCAACTTTGAGAGTTTGATAACTCAGGGCAATTTGTTCTCAAAGAGCAAAATATCTTTTTACTTATGCTATGGAATAATGCATTCAGATACTTAGGAAATGAGTAAATTGCTGGGATCCTGGAGGGTTTTTTTTTTTTTCCATTGAAAAGATAAAGTCTGTTTTTATGGCCTAGTTATTGCCCTTTCTCATATCTCTTCAAGTATTTTGCTTACAGTGAGTTTTCTCCAAAGAATTTCTTATCTGAGTAAATCATCTGAGTTCCATTAGTGAGGTCAGCTCCAAGAAGCATCAGCCCTGATTACAGCTAGTTGCTCAGAAGGAACAGGAATACAATTCACCTTGACTCCAGGAATCATAACACACATCCATATATATTGTTTAAATTTGACACTGCAAGCTAAGATTAAAGAGTAACATTTTATGTGAAATATAGGCTATTCGCCCCTTCTTTTTTTCCTCTTCCAGAGTATATATTACGGGGGCTATAACAGAGAAATATGTGCCTGACAAATTTCCATTCCTGGTGTTGGTAGATCTATAAATAAACACTGGTTACCAAATGTTATTTTTCATCTTGTAAGGAGTGTATCTGTTGAATAATTTACCAATACTTGTTATTCAGATTTGGAGTTCTTTCTGCATCAGCATTAGAGTCACAGCAACAAAATGCCTCAGAGAATCCTTTTTTCTCAGTAATCTATACTGCAAACTAGGCTCCCCTGTACCCCAACCTCATTTTTGTAAATAAAGTTTTATTAGAACACAGCCACACCCATTCATTTACATATTTTCTATGGCTGCTTTCAAGCAGAGGTTAATAGTTTCAATAGAGACTGTGTGGTCCACAAAGCCTAAAATATTTACTCTCTGGCCCTTTAATGAAAAGTTCACCAGCCCCTGCTCTATATACCCCATCTACCCATCTTTACTCTTTCAATTTTACTCTGATTTCCTTCTGAAGTACATATTTCCAACACCTTATTATAAACCCTGATGATCATTCTACTTTATTTGGCTTGGAAAAGAATTTGAGTAGACTTGCTTTTCCATGGAAGTATGAATTGCCCTTAGCTTTCATGACATAAGCCTTCCTCTTCATCCTCTGCTTGTTTTACATTTACTCAAATGGCTCTCCACTGGTGCTGCCATGTACCAGTTCTTTTCTGCATGAAAGGGCCCAGCTAGGAGAATCAATGGAGATTGAATCCAGCCTATTCACCACTTGACAAGTCATGAACCTTGACATAAGGCCTTGATCCCCACAAGAGTATAAAATAAACAAGAGCAGGCCAGGCACAGTGGCTCACACCTGTAATCCCAACACTTTGGAAGGCCGAGGTGGGCTGATCATGAGGTCAAGAGATTGAAACTATCCTGGTCAACATGGTGAAATCCCGTCTCTACTAAAAATACAGAAATTAGCTGGGCATGGTGGCATGCACCTATAGTCCCAGCTACTCAAGAGGCTGGGGCAGGAGAATCGCTTGAACCTGGGAGGTGGAGGTTGCAGTGAGCCGAGATCACACCACTGCACTCCAGCCTGGCAGCACAGCAAGACTCAGTCTCAAAGAATAAACTAAAATAATAAAACAAAATAAAATAAAGCAACTTCATTTTAAATTACACGATTATTGAATAAGGTACAAATCTAAATTTTCATTTTATATTTTTCTCAAGAAGTCTTTAACATTACATATTTAGATTATTTGATCTAGCTTTCTTGAAATAAATGTAATTCTGGTTATTCAAACTATGATAGTATATTATTAAAAGATTTTGAAAATTATGTCTCACCAGTTAAAAAGCAAAATATTTTACCAAAAATAAAAATGAAAATAGGATTAGCCAGGCACAGTGGCTCATATCTATAATTCCATCACTTTGGGAGGTCCAGGTGGGAGAACTGCTTGAGCTCAGGAGTTTAAGACCAGCTGGGTAAGATAGTGAGATCCCATCTCTACAAAAAAATCAAAAATTAGCATAAGCTTGTAGTCCCAGCTACTTGAGAGGCTGAGGTGGAAGGATCACTTGAGTGATCCAGCCTAGGCAACAAAGTAAGACCCTGTCTCAAAAAAAAAAAAAAAAAGAAAATAGAAAATAGAATTAGTACCAGCAACTGTGAACTGAACATTACTGAACTCATAAGTGATTATTTGAGTCACATACTTGAATTTGCTTTGGGTCAAAACATGAAGTGTACAGTCTCCCCTTATCGTCAGGGGATACACTCTAATCCCTGCAGTGGATTCTGAAACCAAGGATAGTACAAAATCCTAAATATACTATGCTTTTTTGATCCTATAACTGAGACTGCTGCTAAGTGACTCACAGGCAGGTGGTGTCTACAGCGTGAATGTGCTGGATAAAGACAAGAGTCTCATCCTAGAAGGGACGGAACATGATTGCAAGACATTTCATCACACCACCCAGAATGGCACACAATTTTAAAACTTATGAATTGATCATTTCTGGAATTTTCCATTTAATATTTTCGGACAGCAGTTGACCACAGATAATGAATGAATCTGCACAAAGTGAAACAGCAGATAAGCAGGAACTACTATAATATCAAGTCCTGGAATGACTAACAAATTAGCTGAATAGTCTAAACCTCATGTTTATAGAAATATAAATGACAAAATGTAGGGAACCCAAATATACTCAACCACATTCAGAAAGATTATGGACAAAATATCCTTCTTGGCTGTTCCTAGATTTTGCAAGGCTTGCAGTGGGTCTCTCTTAAAGAAACTGCCTTTGCACCATGGGATTCTGCTCTCAGCCACATGGCCTTGCCATTGAGCTCAGAGCCCTTCGTTTACCCTATGTAAGCTGAATAAGATGAGGGTACCCCAGGACCAATCTCAGCACAATTTCACATCCCAAAGAAAGAGAAGTAGGATAAAAGTTGTTTTGTTTTTGTTTATCTCTTAGTTTTCTTTTGCTGCACAACAAATCCCACTAATTCAGCAGCTTAAAACACCACCATTTGTTAGCCCACAGTTCTGTTGGTCACAAGTCTGGCACCATGTGGCTGGATTCTCTGCTGGGGGTATCATAGGCAGAAATCAAAGTCAGTTGAGCTGAGTTTTCATCCGGAGGCTCTGAGAAAAACAATCTACTTCCAAGCTTATTCTAACTCTTGGCAGAATTTAGTTCCTGGAGGTTTTGTGACTGGGGTCCCTGTTTCCTTGCTGATTGTCAACCAGTTCTTAGAGACCCCCTGCTGTTCCCTGTCAAGTAGCCCTTAACATGGTATGTTCCTGATATGTTCCTTAAGGCCAGCCAGAATATGTCTCTGCTGCTTCAAAACTCTGATTTCCCTTCTGGCATCCTCCAGAGAAGGCTCTCTTCTACTGCAGAGCTTAACTGATTGAGTCAGGACCACTCAATATAACATCCCTTCTGGAGGTATTTTTATGGAGTGTAATATAAACACAGGAGTGGATGTCTCATTATATTCACAAGTTTCATCCACACTCGAAGTGGAGAGGATTAGATGAAGGTGAGGGTCATTGGGAGTCATCTTGGAATTCAACCTACCACAGTTTTGTTTGATTTTATTAACACCGTAGCATTGGTGATGATGTTGTGAAATATGCACTGTCATAAAGCTAGTAACTGCCATCTCAGCTACCGCTCAACGTAGTAATCCTCTATCAACCATAGCAGTTACCTTCTTGAAAAGTATAGCAGCTGGCAAGACAATAGCGTTGAGATCAGAAAGGAAATTGGGGCCCCAATGAAAGAATCATTAAATATATGTTAGGGTCTGTGTATTCTTTACTAGGGCATTTGGTTCCAAAACAAACCATATGAGTTGACATTAAACAGTGTTTCAATAAATAACTGTCCTCACTCATCTTCAATTTTATTCAGGAACATACCTGCAGACATCGTGATTTGTAAAACTTGTAAATTTTCATTTATTGAATTTGCTCATAAAATATTCCGCTTTAAAATTTTGGCTCATCTCTTAAAGGCTTGTAAATCTAATGTCTCTTGCACTTGGCATTTTCCTTATTTGTTTTCACAATTACAGCAAGATGCTTGTGTTGCGCTCTAGCTTAAAGTCTTTTTCCTGGGCCTGATCTTTTATTCATATCACTGAGTCATCCTCAGTGCCTAAATCATCAATAAATACTTGTTGAAAGACTGAACAAATGAATAAATTAATGATGAAATATTAAGAAAATATGGCCTAAAGAGATATCTCTACTCTTTGTAAAATCTAAGAGAAAGGAAAGAAATAATTATCGTCACATTCTTTGGTTTGAAAAGGCAGAACTAAACAATATATACATAAAAAGACCATGAATTTTTCACTCGAGACATATTGATATAAAACTTAATTCAAAACACCATCTAGCAGTGGTATGAATAAGGAAGGAGAAGTATGATGGTTAATTATGTGCATCAATTTGACTAGGCCACAGTGCCCAAATATTTGGTCAGACTTTATCGTGGATGTTTCTGTGAGGGTGCGTTTGGATGAGATTAGCATTTAAATCAGTGTACTTTGAGTAAAGCAGATTGCCCTCCATAATGTGAGTGGGCCTCCTCTATCTGTTCAAGGCTTGAATAAAACAAAAGACTGACCTCCCTGAGCAAGAAGGAATTCTGCCAGCACACAGCTCTCAGACTTGAACTGCAACATCAGCTTTTCCCTGGGTCTCCAGCCTGCCAACTCACCCTGCAGATTTTGGACGTGCCAACCCTCTATAATCACATGAGCCAGTTCCTTAAGTAAATCTCCATGTGTGTATATAAATATATCTACATCTACCTATCTAATTGGTTCCATTTTTCTGAAGCAACCTGACAAATGCAAGAAGCCTCAAGATATATCCACACTGTCAGAACAGTAGTCTGTTACGCTGGGAACCCTCTTCCCCTCACAACAGCCAAGGCTTTGCTGTTAAACCAGGGTCATCACCTGTGCTGAATTGTCCTATTGTCAATTTGACATCACTGCCATCCTTTTCAGAGGTCTCTCATGCATTACATAAGAGTAACCAGGAAATACATTTCCAGACTCTAGTTCCTTCTGTGGTTCCAGGTCAGCTAATGAGAGGCATTTGCGTTAGATCTAGAAGGCAGAAGCAAAGGAAAGCTGCAGGAAAACATCCATCAGTGCAGCTTTCTTGCCCTTTGTTCCTGAAGTTCTTCCAGCAGTTAGGAAACCTCTATTTTCCTGTATCGAAATCCTCCATATGCAGAATGCATACAATGCCTTCCATTTTCTCGCAACCAGACCCTAACTATACATCACTGATATGTTCTTCGGAGAAGAAGGGGGAAGAAAGCACTTCATTTTTTCCTACGAGATGGCCTCATCTACCCTGATCTATCAGGAAAAAATAATAATTTTGAACTCCATGGGGGATTACAATTCTTTACCTCTCAGAAGATCCCATAGCTCCTATGAAAGTGGGATAACTCATTCTCTAGTCTTCAAGTTTCACAGGTCTGTGGTTATTGAGGAGACACCACACAGCTCTCTACACAGAGCAAGAACAAGGTGGTTCTCCACCAAAATTGTTTCCCATTACACTTCCCCCAGACGAGTGGGTTCCAATTTGTCTTGTTGAGACACAAAAACAGATCTTCCCAAAACAAAGAAGATAAAGTAATGGTTTCACTTTACAAATAAAATTGCTGACAAGATTAGAATAAGAGTTTATCTCTTTTAAGTGTCTGGGCCAGGTACAGTGGTTCAGGCCTATAATCCCAGCACTTTGGGAGGCTGAGGTGGGAGGATGGCTTGAGCCCAGGAGTAGCCATGGTCCCAGCTACTCAGGGGGCTGAGGCAGGAGGATCACTTGAACCCAGGAGGTCGAAGCTACAGGGAGCCATGATTGTGCCACTGTACCCCAGTCTGGGTGACAGAGTGAGACCCTGTCATAAATAAATAAATAAATAAATAAATCTGTGTGCCTTGTGTCTGTTTTCTTTAGTTTCATCTCACAGGCAACCTTTTGCAACATGATAAACCCTAAAACTCACCCTATTATAACAGGATAAACTTTAAACTGTTAACCTGACTACAAGGTCCTGGTTCATCTGGCCTCAGCATAACATCTCAGACACTCCATTCACTCTGAGTTGAGGCTTCACTACCCTTTTGGAGATTTCTTAAATTCACCCAGTTCCTTTAGGTCTTAGGACCTTTGCACATTCCATTCCTCTGCCTGACAAAAATCCCATGAGCTCTGCCCTTACATTCAAGCCCTTTGTCTCTGTAACTCCTACTCACTCTCCCAAGTCTCCTTTTAAATGTCACTTCCACAGGTGGGTTAGTTCATCCCGGTATACATACTTATGGTATCTTGTACTTCCCCTCTGTGGGACATATTATGATAATAAGTCACTCATTTTTAAAGTATTTCTTCTCTCCTAAACTCTAGCATCCTGGTGTTGTATTTTCACTACTGTATCCTTGGTACCTCCCGTGGTGTTTAGCAAATAGACCTTCAATACGTATTGAATAAAAGAAAGGAAGGGAGGAAGGAAAGAATGTAACATGATGGTTAAAATTAAATTCACCATAGGTTGGTAATATTCCAGGCAGCACTATGGGAAAAGGAATCCATGGGTGACTAATAAAAAAAGACCTCCACAGAAGGCTACAGAAGTATTCTGCCTGGCAGAAAGTTAATACAGTGCTGGGTTGCTAAAAGAAACTTAGTGTTTTGGAGATTGTAATGATGAGAGATATGAGCTTATATGCAATTTTGTGCAGTTGAGTAAGTTTTGAAGTAAGGCTGGCTGACATTGGTGGGCTGGTGGAAGCCACACCACCTCCGTTTTGGGGAACATTTGGCTGCTCCTACTTCCTGACTGAACTCCACTGACTATGTCAGCAAACAATGGCTCCAGACTTTCCTAGCTCTTGGCAACTTAAAATAGTCTGAATCATAGGACTGGAAACAGAACAGATGTGTACTATTCTCCCTCTGTTTACACAAGTATAACTTGCCACATGAAAAGGAAAGAAGTGAATACATTATGTCGCCTACTCTGAATATAATGAGAGTAGCTCACCATTTGAATCAGTCAATTTGTCCTGCAAGATCTACTGAATTTCTATTATTACCCTCACCTGGCTACCTTTATAACCATCTGCCCCAAAAAAATCAACATGGTAACATTCCCCAATGATATGATGATGATGATGATGATGATGATGATGATGATGTGTGTGTGTGTGTATTACAGTAAGGGGAGTTGATGTTGATGTCTTTTCATTAATTCAGCTCACAAGCAGAAGGAACTTGGCAACACCAGTAAACTCAGATATGTCAAGCCAGGGCAAAGAGAAAGGTCAGGTCAAGAGGAAATTTGAGATACACAGTAGGGGTACGTATCTTTAGAACTAGATGCAGGACTTTTGCCAACGCTACATAACTGCTTATTGTCTGGAAGAATGCCAAAATGTGACGGCGAGACATTTCCACAAATAAGAAAATAAGAGAGTCTTTGTATGGGGGACGGATGCATTGAGAAGGAAAAGCAATCAATTTCTTGGCTTTAAATGACAGAAAGACTACTGAGTGGAAAAGAGAAATACAGCTTTAAGATTAAGTATACTGAAGAAAAAACTAACATACAAGGAGAAAAGGTGCTGTAAGACATATAAATACTGGATAGTGAAGTACAAAGTATTTCTCAGTTGTCTGAGGGAATGAAAAAAGCAAACATACACAAACATATATACAAATACACATTTATTGAGGAAAATAAGGGAAAGCTCACATGACTAGGGATTTATGAGAATTCATGACCATCAGACTACACTTCAGTTTTTAGAGTTGATGTTCTCACATTACTCTTGCCTTCTTTTCTTCATGTGTTGTTCAGGGCATCCTCTGAGCCTCGATCACTCTCTTTCCCAAATCTGCATAAACTTCCATGATATTTTCCATTGTGTAAACCACTTTCCTTTCATCATAATAATAGCCAACATCTATTTTTTAATGTATTAGTTCCTTACATCCCCCTCAAGCAATGGTAAGTCATCCTTCAGAAAGATCAAAACAAAAAAAAACTAAAATGTCTTCACATCTTTATTTCATCCATGCTACCTATATTTCATGTGGAAATTTTGTCCAGAAGTTCCACTTAAAGAAACTATTCTGCTACATTTTGTTTGTCAAAGCATGAAGTCTAGACTTGTACATAATTCACTTTCTTATTGTCCCTTATGCAATATAATGCAGATTGCTTGATTATGCAAATTGTTTCTTTCCAAATTTTCATCCATTGTGATAAACCACATTTCAGTTTCAGTCAGTGAACTAACAAGAATAAATAGTGGAAATGTAATTGCATATTTTTTCTTTTAAAAACTATGGGTTTTCCCATTTGTTGGTCACAGGTAATTTTGTAAACAGAAAAGGAAACACATTGCTCCCAGTCTCTACTACAACTTTATTCTGTCTCTAAAAACAAGAGCCTGGGAGGTATTCTTCAAAGAATGTATCACTATATATGAAATTTAAACAAGAAACAGAGTCAACACTGAAGTGCTAGATGAAAGGGGAATTTCGAATGTGCTGAAAATTTCTATTTCTGAGGAAGTAGCCAAAATATATTCATGTCTGTGCAAAATTATATGTGTGTATGTATATATACATACACAGTAAAGCATTGCAGCACCTTTTTTTTTTTTTTTTTTTTTTTGAGACAGAGTTTCACTCTTGTCACCCAGACTGGAGTGCAATGACGCGATCTTGGCTTACTGCAACCTCTGCCTCCTGGGTTCAAGCGATTTTCCTGCCTCAGCCTCCTGAGTAGCTGGGATTACAGGGCACACCACCACGCCTGACTAATTTTTGTATTTTTAGTAGAGACAGGGCTTCACCATGTTGGCCAGGCTGGTCTTGAAATCCTGACCTCAGGTGATCCACTCATCTTGGCCTCCCAAAATGCTGAATTACAGGCAGAGGCCACTGTGCCCAGCCTAGCACTTCTTAATAATAAATAATTGAAAGCAATTTAAACATCTTTCAATAAGAGATTGGTTTAATAAACAATAGTGTATTCATACCATGAAATAACATATAACCACAACAAAAAATATGGAAGTTTTTTATACACAGATATAAAATTATCTTTAATATATATTGTTAAGTGAAATAGCAAGGCACAAAGAAATGTGTATAGTCTATTATTTGTGTAAAATGAAAGATATGTACTATCCTGTGTGTGTGTGTGTTTCTGCTATAATAAAACACATACATTCCTTAAAATCCTGCCTTCTGCAAAGGTTTCTGGGGTGGTTTGTTACAGAGCATAATTTTAGCATAGTTACTGATCTACTATGTATGTATCATAATTTATTCTACCAGCACCCTACTGAAGGCCATCTGAGTTGACTCCACTCTTTCCCACTACCCTGACATGTCATATTTTTATTAGTATATCTGGAGGATAAATTCATTAAAATGGGATTGCTGATTGAAAGACGGAAATATGTATGTAGTTTTGCTAAGTAATATCAAGTTACCCTCCATAGCCGTTTGCCATTTTGTATTCCCCATGCCTCGCCAACAAAATACTGTAAACTTTTGGAATTTCACCAATCTGATAATTGAAAACGGCATCTCAGTATAATCTTAGTATACATTTATCTTATTATGAGTAGTGCATCTTTTAATATATTTTAAAGATATTTTGCAACGTTTTTCTGTAAACTTTTCACATCTTTTGCCCATTTTCTACTAGGTTTTTCATCACTTTCTTCTTTTTATTTTTAAATTTATTAGTCCTTTGTCCCTGGAATGAGTAACATTTTTTTTCTCAGTTGTCATTTTACCCATCACCCAGGCTGGAGTGCAGTGGCATGACCATGTCTCACTACAGCTTCGATTTCCCAGGCTCAGGTGATTCTCCCTCCTCAGCCTCCCAAGTAGCTGGGAACATAGGCACACGCCACCACGCCTAGCTAATTTTTGTATTTTTAGTACAGATGGGGTTCCACCATGTTGCTCAGGCTGGTCTCAAATTCCTGGGCTCAAGCAATCCACCCGCCTCAGCCTCCCAAAGTGCTGGGATTACAGGCCTGAGCCTGGGAAGATTTTTTTATGTAGTTAAATTTATCTATTTTTAATGCTTCTAATTTTAGTTCATATTGGAAACTTAAGTTTTCTTCTAGTACTTCCATGGTTTCATTTTTTAGCTACCTCTCTGAAACATCTGCAGTTTGTCCTGGTATGTGGAGAAAGGAACAGATCCAATCAGATCTTTTTCCAGGTGACTATCCTAACACCATGTAACATATTTATTTGAGGTGTCACCTTTCACATATAGTACATTTTAGTATATATTTGAGTCTACTTCTGGATTTTCTGTTCTGTTTCATTGGGCTTCTGTCTATACACTCACCAATATCACACTGTTTTCAATAGAGAAGCTGATAAGGGTAGCTCCCCTACACCCATATGCTGCTTTTCTTTTTCAGAATTCTTCTGGCCATTCTTTGTTTATTCATCTCAACAAACTTTAAAACCAAACTGGTTAACTCATTAAGAAAATCTAATGCTATTTTTATTGGCACAGCATTGCATTTATAAATTAACTTAAAAATATTTGAATACATGGCCAGGTATGGTGGCTCACACCTGTAATCCTAGCACTTTGGGAGGCCGAGGTGGGCAGACTGCCTGAGCTCAGGAGTTGGAGACCACCCTGGGCAACATGGTGAAACCTTGTCTCTACTAAAATACAAAAAATTAGCTGGGCATGGCAGCAGGGACCTATAGTCCCAGCTACTCAGGAGGCTGAGGTGGGAGAATCGCTTGAACCTGGGAGACAGAGCTTGCAGTGAGCTGAGATCATGCCACTGCACTACAGAGTGGGTAACAGAGCAAGACTCCAACTCAAAAAAGCAAAAAAATTGAATATGTAACCTTTCTGAAATGATTATTTGAAAATGTGTATCAAGAACCTAAATATTGGTACTTTTGACCTAGTAATTCCTCTTCTAGTAGTCTATCATAAGGCAGCAATGTGCAATTACAGACAAAAAATATTATGTTCATTTCAAGTCATTTAAAGTCACATTTATAAAACATTCTTAACAGTTTGAGAAAATGTGTCTTGTGCAAACAAGATAAGGATGCCCACTCTCACCACTCCTATTCAACATGGTAGTGAAAGTCCTTGTCAGAGCAATCATGCAAGAGAAAGAAATAAAAAGTATCCAAATAGGCTTAGAAGTCAAATGATCTCTCGTCACTGACAATATGATTCTACACCTAGGAAACCCTGAAGACTCCACTAAGGCTCCTTCAACTGATAGATAGCTTCAGGAAAGTTTTGAGACACAAAAATCAACGTATACAACTTAGTAGAATTTCTATACACCAATAATGTTCAAGCTGAGAGCCAAATCAAGAATGCCATCCCATTTAAAATAGTCACACACAAAAAGAAACAAAATACCTAGGAATATATCTAACCAAGGAGGCGAAAGATCTTTACAAGGAGAACTACAAAACACTGCTGAAAGAAATCATAGATGAAATAAACAAATGGAAAAACATTCCAAGTTCAAGGACTGGAAGTCAATATTGTTAAAATGGCCCTACTGCCCTAAGCAATCTACAGATTCAAAACTATTTCTATCAAACTGCCAATGTCATTTTTCATAGAACTAAAAAAAACTATTCTAAAATTCACATGGAATCAAAAAAAGAGCCCAAATAGCCACAGCTAACCTATACAAAAAGAGCAAAGCCAGATGCATCACATTCCCCAACTTCAAACAATACTGTAAGGCTACAGTAACAAAAACACCACAGAACTGGTATAAAAACAGATACATAGACCAATGGAACAGAATAGAGAACCAAAAAATAAAACCACACACCCACAGCCATCTGATCTTCAACCAAGTTGACTAAAGTAAGCAATGGGGAAAGGTCACCCTAGTCAATAAATGGTGCTGGGATAGCTGGCTAGCCAAATGCAGAAGAATAAAACTGGACCCCTACCTTTCACCATATATAAACATTAACTCAAGATGGATTAAAGATTTAAATATAAGACTTCAAACAACAAGAATCCTATAAGAAAACCTAAGATATACCATTCTGAACATCAGCCTTGAGAAAGAATTTATGACTAAGTCCTCAAAAGCAATTGCAACAAAAACAAAATATTGACAAGTGGGACCTAATTAAACTAAAGAGCTTCTGTACAGAAAAAGAAACTGTCAACAGAGTAAACAGACAACCTACAAAATGAGAGAACATATTTACAAACTATGCATCCAACAAAGGTCTAATATCCAGAATCTGTAGGGAACTTAAAAATTCAAAAAACAAATAACTCCATTAAAAAGTGGGCAAAAGACATAAACAGACACTTCTCAAAAGAGGACGTACGAGTGACCAACAAACATATGAAAAAATGCCCCACATCACTAATCATCAGAGAAATGCAAATCAAAACCACAATGAGATACCATCTCACACCAGCCAGAATGGCTATTATTAAAAAGTCAAAAAATAACAGATGCTGGTGAGGCTGTGGAGAAAAAGGGATGCTTATACACTGTTGGTGGGAATGTAAATTAGTTGAGCCAATGTAGAAAGCAGTTTGGAGATTTCTCAAAGAACTTAAAATAGAACTCACTCAACCCAGCAATCCCATTATTGGGTATATATGCAAAAGAAAAATAATCATTCTACCAAAGATACATGCACTCCTATGTTCATTGAAGTACTATTCACAAATTCAAAGACTATCAATCAGGTGCTATCAATATAGGTGCCCATCAACAGTGGATTGGATAAATAAAATATAGTACATATATACCATGGATATGGATATGACACAGCCATAAAAAGGAATGAAATCATATCATTTGCAGTCACATGGATGCAGCTGGAGGCCATAATCTAAGTAAATTAACACAGAAACAGAAAATCAAAGACATCATGTTCTCACTTATAAGAGCTAAACACTGGGTACTAGTGAACATAAAGATAGCAACAACAGACACTAAGGACTAATGGAGTGGGGAGAGAAGGTGAGAAGATAGGGTTGAAAAACTCACTATTGGGTACTATGCTCACCATCTGGGTGATGGGATTGTTCATATCCTAAACCCCACCATCATACAACATATCCATGTCACAAACCTGCTCATGTACCCCCAAATCTAAAATAAAAGTTGAAATTATTAAAAATAAGTAAATAGGATTTAAAAATCATAGTTACCAGTATTATGTTAAGTGCATAGAGAAAAGATTAGAAGGAAATGTGATAAAATAGCAGAAGTTAGAAAAATGCACAGATGGCAGGAATCCCCAGGCTACACCGGGAACAGGGTATTAGAGCTCAATTAGGGTGAGAAGTGTGTGACAGCCAATACTGAGTGCTGGAGCCCATGAAGGCTGAGGAGGATGTCTCCACATAAATGGTGGCTGTCCACACCTCCTCCACAGCTCCTCCACAAACAGGAGGTATGGACAGCTGGTAAAGGATGTCGGATCCTGAGCAGAGAGGGAAAGAGAGCATCCACATTGAGTAGCAGCTCAGCTCAGGGTGTTGGTGGCCCGAGATGGCTGAGGTGGGCAACTGAGAGGGGGAGGGGAAGCCATCATGGCAATGGGACACAAAAGCCAGCCAAATATGAGATAATTTGTGCATCAAATTAAATAATGATAGTAATGGATTATGACCCATTGCATAAAAGAGGAAAACAAGAAGTCCAATCTGATATAAATACCAAAAAGAATAAATTGAAAGTTTTATAAAGAATGGGATATTTTCATCTTCCAAATATTTATTAATTTCAAAAGGAAAAAGTAGCTTTTCAGGAGATAATTCTGCAGACACCACTTTAATCAGGTGAACAACTTGAGCATCATCAGTAATGGGAGAAATTGAAACCCTGTGCCACCTAATAGAATGTAATGAGAAGAACACACTTCTGTGATATTCCTGCCAAATTTGCATCACCTGTACCTAATCATGAAGAAACATCAGGAAATTCAATTGCAAGAACATTCTACAAAATAACTAGTGATCTTCAAGAGTCCAAGTCCTCAAAGTCAACAAAAGACTGAGGAAATGTTCAAGACTGAAGCCAACTCAAGAGACCTGACAACAAGATGCAACACCTGATTCTGAACTGGGTCTTTTGTTACGAAAGACCTCACTTGGGAAAACTGACAAGACTCAAATGAGGTCTAAGGATTAGAAAGTACTAATAATTCAATGGTAATTCCCAGAATTTTAATATCATATTTTGCTTATATAAGAGAATGTCCTTGTTTGAAGGCTATTTGAATAAAGTATTTGGGGGTTTGGGGCATCATAGTGGAAACTGGTAAACAGTTCAAGGCAAGAAAATGTCCTTACACTATATTTGCAACTGCTCTGTAAGTTTAAATTATAAAAATAATTTTAAATGAATTTAAAATTTAAAGAAAAAATTATAATAAAAAACATTTAAATGATTTTTAAAAGTCATGTACTTTGACCCAGAAATTTCACTTCTGATAGTCTACTTAAGGAAATGATTCAAAATACATGCCCACCTCCAATAAACTGGCACATCTATTCATCCTTCGGGTTTTAGCTCAAGGTTATTTCCTCAACAAAATCTTCCCTGACTTCACCAGCCCAGATCTGAAGCTTCTGTCAAACAATCTCACATCAACCTTTGTGGCCTTTATCATGGTTTATAATTACCTATTTGTGCAAACATTAATTATTCCTCCTCCTTGAAGTCAAGGACCAGGTTTGCCATGCTCACCTTTATATCCTCAGTACCCAGCACACAGCAAATACTCAATAAATATAAACAAACCTGTCATTGATGGATGAATATATTAAGATAGATCAATGGATAGATGGATAAGTAGCCAGACGCACAGAGAGATAATAAGAAATGTTAAGAGCTCTCAGTTAATGGCTATAGCTGTCATTCAGATCCATCTCAGGGACCTAACATTAAAAAGGTCCTGTTGATCAGAAGAGATAAAGGACCAAGAAGAGCTGAGCAAAGAAACACATGTAATAATTAGTATAGAACCCACCTGCAATTACTGGAGCATGTGCAGTCCAGCCAAAGGGGGATTTTTTTTTATTTTTGTAGCCATAGTGTCTTATTTTCCTATTTTATGACCGCTGAAGTATTCCCAGGCCCTCTCTTAAACCTAAGAATTCATATATTGGTGAGAATAGCTGGACATTCAAGATATTTTTATGATTCCTTTTTTTAATCCTCTATTGTACATGTAATAATGTTGAACAAACAATGAAATGTAATTCCAATGGTTTCATAAGGAAGGAGAAAGACCCTAACTTCTGACAGAGAAGTTCTTCCCCTCTTTGTGGAAGGCCCTTATTGAAATGTAGATCACGATTGTTACCCAAAGTTTTGTCTCTGTTTTTGCATCTGACTTTAGGATCCAAAAAAAAATTCCAATTGATGCCTTTCCTTCTGGAATTGTAAGTGAACTTACAATAATAGTACCTGTTTAAACGTGAAGTGGATATTGTTACACAGAACACACCAGTGGCTTTTTCAATGTCAAGCTAATGATGCCTCATGAATGTATGATCTATGGAGAAATCCCTGTAGTTGTACCTGCCAATGCTGTTTGTTGGAGAATGAATGTTGAATGTTTTTTCCTCACAAACAAAAAACAAAAGCCCTCTAAAGAGAGGGTGATACCTGTCTTTATTCTGGAGAGTGGGAGAGCAAAGTTAAGAATACATAGGGCAATGTTTTTAACTAAGGGTATATATTACAATCCTCTTTGGAACTTGTTAAAAATGCAGATGCTTGGAACAAACTTATGAAAATAGGGATTCGGTGAGTGAATCTGAAAATTCATATTTTATAATTCTGGAGGTGATCCTGATGACCCTTCTGATTGAAGATAAATATAGGGACGGCTGGAGACAGTGGTGCGTGCTTATAGTCCCAGATATTTGGAAGGTTGAGGCAGGAGGATCGCTTGACCCCAGGAATTGAAGACCAGCCTGGGTGATATAATGAGACCCCCTCTCGCACACAACACACACACACAAAAATACTAAACAGAAAATGAACATTTTTCTACCTGAATTATTTAGTCCAACACTTCATGTTCTCATTTTGCTTTTAACTAAGAAAATCTTACCTGGCATGGTATTTATTTATTGTTTAAAAAGGAAAGACTGATATATAAGCATATCAGAGATAGAGTGAAAACTCTAAAAGATCTCTCTAAAAGAAATTAATACAAAAGAAGAGAGAGGCCTTCACTCTCTTCTCCCTCTCCACCCTGAATTATCACACCCTGGGGAAACTGGGCCGTGGAAAAAATTTAACTCTAGAGCACCTTCTGCCAAGAGTCAGATAAATTATCAGCAAGCCCGCAGGGTTTGGGCAGCAGCCCCAGAAGCTACCATGGCACGCCAAGGATAGAACAAAGCACCTAGTGGTGTGGCACAAAGCAGTGAAATGTTGCTGAGCACTTGGGAAGCACTCCCTGGGGGCTATAGGAACACTGAGAACTGTTGCTTTCCCCGAGCTGAGGGGTGCTAGAGTCAGAGTGATCCATGATACAGGTGTTCAACGAAAGAATCTGTGAAAAGTTTCTAGGAATAAAATCCATAATGTTTTTCCTATCCCATATATAGGAAAATATTTTTTAAATAGTGTATTAGTGTCACATAATCTGTTTGCACTAGAATCATGCAGAAATGCTTCATTTCGTTTTTGTCAAAGACACTGTTTATCTGAAAAAGTAAGTCAGACTTAAGACTTCACTTTTCAAATAATATGAAATTTCTCTGTCATGCCATGTGAGATTTTCTTCGTTAAAAGCAAAATGAGGTCATGAAGTGTTGGACTAAATAATTCAAGTATAAAATTTTTAATCTTTTATTTAGTTACCCATTTCAATTTGAGCTGTACAGTCTAAGTTTTCTACCACCCAAGTACTTCGGTCATGGTTGTTTTCAACAAAGCACTAAAATCTTTGAATTTTCAGTTCTCTAACATTTCAGAAATAGTTCAAACCACTTAAAAGTGAAAGAGGATATTTAAAGCAATGTTATGTGAAAAATACCTCTATTTCTCTTCTTCCCACTGCCCTTCAACCCCCTCCCCCACTCCATTTCAACATAACCTAACTTCCCTCCAGCTAATCCCTATTTCTGTCCTTACCTTCAAAGCTACACTTCTTATTGTGCACATTCCTTTCCTCATTTCCCCACCCCTCATTCACTCCTCAACCCATTCCAATCTGGCTTCCATTCCCTTTGCTACACCAAAACCACTCTTGCTAAAGTCAATGAGCTCCATCTCCCAAAGATATTACTTCTCTGAAGAATTTTATACTGCTGGCCAGGGGCAGTGGCTCATGCCTATAGCCCCAACACTTTGGGAAGCCGAAGTGGGTGGATTGCCTGAGGTCAGGAGTTCGAGACCAGCCTGGCCAACATGGTGAAATTCCGTCTCTCTAAAAAAAGTACAAAAAATTAGCTGGGCCTGGTGGCGGGTACTAGTAATCCCAGCTACTCGGGGAGCTGAGGCAGGAGAATCGCTTGAATCCAGAAGGCAGAGGTTGCAGTGAGCCAAGATCGCGCCATTGCACTCCAGCCTGGACAACAAGAGTGAAACTCTGCCTTAAAAAAAAAAAAAAAAAGAATTTTATGCTGCTAACCGCTTCTCTCTCCCCTTGCACCTTTGGCTGCAGCCTCCTACATCTCTAGCCACATCTCGGTGCCAGACTTCTCACCCACCAGTCTTTAAATATTGATGCTCTTTCAAACTATCGCAAGGACAGAAAACCAAACACCGCATGTTCTCACTCATAGATGGGAATTGAACAATGAGAACACTTGGACACAGGAAGGGGAGCATCACACACCAGCGCCAGTCGTGGGGTGGGGGGAGGGGGGAGGGATAGCATTAGGAGATATACCTAATGTAAATGACGAGTTAATGGGTGCAGCACACCAACATGGCACACGTATACATATGTAACAAACCTGCACGTTGTGAACATGTACCCCAGAACTTAAAGTATAATAAAATAATAAAGAAAATAGCTTTACCAGGCGGCTGCCGAAGAGGGCGGAGGTGCAGGTCCTGGAGCTCGATGGCGGAGGCCACTTCCTGGGCCGCCTGGCGGCCATCGTGGCTAAACAGGTACTGCTGGGCCGGAAGGTGGTGGTCCTACGCTGCGAAGGCATCAACATTTCTGGCAGTTTCTACAGAAACAATTTGAAGCACCTGGCTTTCCTCCGCAAGAACCCGTCCCGAGGCCCCTACCACTTCCGGGCCCCCAGCCGCATCTTCCGGCGGACTGTGCGAGGCAAGCTGCCTCACAAGCGAGGCCAGGCTGTCCTGGACCGCGGCAGGGTGTTTGACTGCATCCCGCCGCCCTACGACAAGAAAAAGCGGGAGGTGGTTCCTGCTGCCCTCAAGGTCGTGCGTTGAAGCCTACAAGAAAGTTTGCCTATCTGGGGCGCCTGGCGTACGAGGTTGGCTGGAAGTACCAGGCAGTGACAGCCACCCTGGAGGAGAAGAGGAAAGAGAAAGCCAAGATCCACCACCAGAGGAAGAAACAGCTCAGGAGGCTACGGAAACAGGCTGAGAAGAACGTGGAGAAGAAAATTGACAAATACACACAGGTCCTCAAGACCCACGGACTCCTGATCTGAGCCCAAAATAAAGACTGTTAATTCCTCAAAATAAAGTAAAATAAAATAAAAATAAATAAATATTGATGCTCTTTGTGTCTCAGCCATGGGTCCTTTCTTCCCCGACACAAAACTAGTGATTCCTCACACCTCAGGGGGTGAAGCCCTCCACTGAAGGGAAAATCCAGTATCTAAAGGGGAAACCCAGCTCTGGGTCATTACTGGCATGCAGAAATAAAAAAATAAGTGTTCCCTGATATTTCAGTTTTTCAAGAGTAGTTTAAATCTGGATCATGTGGAACCTCCTGATTTTTAAATACTGGCAAATAAATCATTTTCTAATAATTGTAAAAGCCAATGTGCTAATCAAAGTAAATCCAACATGCCTACTAGAATGTTTCTTATCTCTCTGCTCTACTCTTTATTCTCTTTTCATAATCTCACCCATGCCCCATCGTTCAATTACTATATAAACACCAACTTGTAATTACTTATCCATAGAGTAGGCCCTTTTTGAAGCTCCAGATAAATTCAAATGCCTACCCCACATTTTTACTTGGATGTCTTGAAAGTGCTTCACATTCAATATGTCCAAAACAGAATCCATGATCTCCTAATCTGATTCTTTTAGAAGAGCAGACTTGTTTTATTGTCTCCAATAAATGACATAATTATGGTTACTAACAGCTATGTGTCAGGTGTAGTTGGGCATATGTATATGCAAAGGTGTATAAATATATATTTGAGCCATATATATGTGTGTAATATATATTTGAGTATGATATATATGTGAGATATATAGCTTATGTGATATAGATACATATATGTGTATCAGTATTATAGCACTAGTGTTACCAGACTATAGTAAAGAATTATCTGTTAGAAAATAATGATAAGACTTGGAAATGACTCAGAAGAGAAGAGCTTACATGATAGTCACAGTGAGGAAGGTGTCAACTCAATATAAGGCAGAATGTCTTATATTGGATGCCATAATGCACAGGTTCTCCTTGAGGAAGGAAGGACTTATTCCACTAGCTGCAGGTGGACTGCCAGAAGATGTGCCTCAGTTTTTAATCTTCCTTGGGGATGGCCCCAGCTGAAGAGAATTGCCTTGCCAAGATGGCGCCTCCTTTTGGGGAAGCCAGCCTGCAATGACTGGTCATGATGGAGGTATAAAGGCCCAGCCCTCCAGCCCAAACTCATGATAACTCTGGGGGGCCACTGAAGGTCCAAGCTCACCATGGGTTCAGCTAAAGGCTTTGTCCTCTGCCCTATAGTATCTCCTCCTCTCCCTTCCTCAGGGGTGATGCCAAGGGAACTCCCTAATAAATGCCCCGCACCTTAATTTTCCTAAGTCTGCTAACTGAAGAGCCCAATTTCAGAAACTTGCCCAATGGCAAGTGGAATGCTTGCATCCTAAATAGTCTGAGTGCATTGCTGGAAATGGCCAAACAATGATAGGGTTGTTATTTTTGAATGTTACAGAAAAGATGCATACATTGGATGTCTTCTAATGTTCCTTTCAAATGTAAGGTTTTATTCTCAGTTTTGAATATTGGAAATCATATAATTAACAATTTATTTACAGAGAACTTTACAGATTATACATATTATCTCATTCAAGCCTCCCCAAAACCAAATGAAGTAGGTGGAGTATTAACCCCATCTGACAGAGGAGAAAAACAAGGCTCAGAACATTATTTGGTGCAAGAGCACCTATTTATCAAATAAAGGATCTAGTACTTGAACCAAGCTCTTCTCACATTTAGCATATAACCAAGATTTCTTTCACCATACTATATAAACAAAAAGATATTAAACTTTTAATTTGCTTTGCTATCACCAGTATTTTTAATGAGTTTTTTTAAATCATTGAAAATGCAGCTGTATTTCTATTTGCCAGGTCTAAGTAATTCCATCCAAGAATTTTGATGGGATCTTTGAGATTTACAGGATTCCTTTATTATTTCATTTGACTCTATATGAGAGTCTGCCTTTCTGTTCAGTTGTATGAAAATGTTCTATGATATATACCTGGCAGTACATATTTCATTGCCTCCAGACTGCCAGGACCAAAGCCAGAGATCCCTTAGCAAACTGTTGCATGTTAACAAGAACATTACAATAGCAGGTGAAGGATTTTTGCACAAAATATTTCTGAAATAAAATGCTAGCAGGTAGACTCTATTCTAGCAACCACCAAACCAGACAAAGGAAAGCCTAGCCCTTCAGATTACCGGAACTTGAGATTTTGTGGTAGAAAAACTTAAACAAAAGCCAGACAAGTGCCCTGCTATCATCTTCAGAGTTACATTAGTTTATCAGAATGGATGGAAGACTGAACTACTATACTCTGAAGAGAGACAAAAGCATCTTCCCCCAGCTCCCAATTGTGTCCTTCGACACAATAGTATAATCCAAATTAACCTTACAAGAGCAACATGAATCCAGAAGTCTTCATGGATTCTAACCAGACCATATGAGCCTTTCCATCAAAGACTATTTCACACTTGACTTTATGGAACCCCCTTGGAGGATCCTAGGAGGGAAGAAATTTTGTAGTTATGAAATCCAAGTGTACTTTGTTACCATTTTTCTTCTTTCAGGTAACAATGAGGGTTTAGTGTGCACCAGACCAAGTCAAGGGCTTTGCATGCATTATTTCAATGAATCCCAGCTGCAGTTTTGAGTTTGCTATTAATATGTCCTTTATGCAAACGAAAAAAGTGAAGCTCACTTTTCCTAGGATCACTGACTTGTAAGTGGCAGAGCTAGTGTTTGGCTTTCTCTAGCATCTGAGCTCTTCACAGCTCCACACTGCCTTTTCTAAGTCCTTCAAAATGAAAAACATTTAGTCATCTAAATTTTCCACAAAATGTAACACAAAATTGTAGATCGTGCTATGCAATCTTCAGATTATGTTAAAACTGAGTAAAATCCACCTAGTTCAGCAGCAAGAACTCTAACTGAACAGAAAACAGGATCTTTACAACTCTACTGTGCATTCGGCAACCTGGGCTATAGTGTAGACAGGGGATATTGACAGGAATCCTACTCTGAACAGTGGGCTTGCCACTCCAGATTTAAGGAGTCAAAGGAAATAGCTCTAATTGACATTATTTTGAGTTTTCTTGAAAAGCAAAAGATAATTAATATTTTAAAGGACCACAAATTACAAGAATAATCAAAATGCACAGTTTCTAGGATTCTAGAGGCCAAAGAAAAGGCAGAAAAATAGAATAGTTTCTGTCAGGAGCCAGAGTTATTGGAAATACATTTGACAACAAGAATTTAAAGACTATTACAGAAACATATGTCATAAAACATCACATCCCATTCAAGGGATCTAAGGTTTCAAATAAAGAAGTTAAATCTTCTATATAACACAAAATATTTCTGTAAGTGGCCTAAAAGAACAAAATATGAACATATTGCTATTTCCTTCCAGTCCTGCAAACTACCATAGCTCTGCTGAATACTACTATGCCAAGTAATTGTGGACAAGATTGGGAGAACTGGTTCTCACTTTCTCCACAAGTCACTGAAAACCACGACATGATTATTAGAAATACAGGAAAGAACAATACCGATGCTTATAAAAGAGAAAATGAAAAGAATAAAAGACCAGGCCAGATTATTAAGGCAGTGAAACTACTCTTTATGATATTTTAATGGTAAGTATACATCACTGTACGTTTGTCCAAACCCACAGAATGTACGACGAACACCAAGAGTGAACCCTAATGTAAACTATGGACTTTGAGTGATAATGGGGTATGAATGGTTCATCAGTTGTAATAAGCGTACCAGTCTGGTGCCAAATGTTGATGGTGAGGGGGGCTATGCATGGCTGGCAGGGGGTAGGGAGTATACGGGAACTCTGTATTGTCTGCTCAATTTTGCTGTGAACCTAAAACTTCTAAAAAAAAAAAAAAGTCTCTAAAAGAAGATGACTAGCCTGGGGTCACATGACAGAGGTTGGGAGACCCACAGAGGTCCATAGGCAGCATCTTAAAGAAACAGAGGATGAGTAAACCAAACTCCACAGCTCTACCCTGCTACCTTCCAGTCATTTGCTCCATTATGCCAAAATAGTCACAGAATATTTACAACCCTCTCCTCCTTTTACTCTTCATGTTGTTTGCACAGAGTTGTCTACTTTTAAAAATGTATTATAAGTGTGTCTATTTTATTCCATTTACTTATTTTTTAATTAATTTATTTTTGTAGAGATAGGGTCTCACTCTATTGCCCAGACTGGAGTGCATTGGTGCCATCATAGTTCACTGCAGTCTCAAACTCAAACTCAAGTGATCCTCCTGCCTCAGCCTCTCAAAGCGTTAGGATTATGGGCAGGAGCCACAGGGTCTGACATTAGTGTGCCTATTTTAAAAGGAAATACTTGCAAAGTAATGAGTCAGTAAAATCTATTATTGAACATTTTAGTTGCAAAATTAACAGTTACTGATGTTCACTATACAAAAATTGGTCTATAATATTTCCTTTTTGCAGCAAAGTTTAGCATAGCAAGTAGTAATTTTAGCACATATAAAAAGTATTAAAAGCTGTGTGATGGGTACATGAAGGATTATTACATTATTATCTACTTCTGTACCTGTTTGAAATTCTCTTTGATATAAAGGTTTTCTTTTAAAAAAAAAAAACTGAACTATAAAACCTGCTTAATGTACCAATAACTCTACATAAGGCAATTGAATTGCTGTCAGATTGTGTTATTATAGTCATAGAAAAATATTCTGTATTCTATAGCACCATCATCCAAAAGCATAGCATAGTATTTAAGGATCTGAGTTCAGGAATCAGACTGCCAAGGTACATTCCACATACTTCACTTCTTAGCTGTTAAAACCTTGGAAAAGTTATTT
Organism: Mandrillus leucophaeus; assembly: GCF_000951045.1. Lineage (NCBI taxonomy): Eukaryota > Metazoa > Chordata > Mammalia > Primates > Cercopithecidae > Mandrillus > Mandrillus leucophaeus. Next base: position 1,995,678 of record NW_012104488.1, read on the forward strand.
TGCTTAAGCTCCAATTTCCACACCCAGAAAGGGAATAACATCACCATAAAGCCATTATGAGAATTAAATGACATAAAATGTGTGTAAAGTCACAGCACAATGTCTGCCTCATAATATGTGTTCAATAAATATAAGCTACTATTAATATTGCAAGGTTCTTGTAGATATTAAAGTTAAAAGAAGCAGTAAAGCCAATAAAGAGTTCTAATCTATAGATGGGGAATGAGTTCAGAGAGTCACAATTCAGAAATTAAAAAACATTTCCCCATTCTAGTGTATTCCTAAATTTTTCCTATTAGAAAATATTTTATATAATAAATTTATATAATAAATTAGAATATATTTATTAATAAATTAAAATATATTTATTAGAATATATTCTAATAAATTAGCATTTAGAATTTATGAAAATTTTACAAAAATAAAAGAAATTGTAAAATCCTAGCATAGTCTTTTAACACTAGTTAAATAATCCAAAGAAAGTTGTGCCATTGATTCAATCAATCAGTTGTCAAGTTGACTTTGGCTTTTACTTCTCACCAGGCCTTCTGGTGACATCTCCTCTGTGGCCTGTCTCACACTTAGCCAAAGATAAGTGGGTTATTTGGATTCTCTCATAGTCTCCCCTACATAGATACATGGAGAACTACCTAAACAGCTAGTCTTTTCCTTTCATTTGCCACAAAGGTCGCTATTTCTACTGACAACACCCCTAGGTGTGAAGTTTTTCCACACTGTGCACCAAACTAAATGATCCCCCTTTGGCAGGGAAGCTGCTGGTTTTCATGTTCAGCAGTGCCCTCATAAACTTCTCAACAGATCCATCTTGCGAATGGGATACAGAAGACATGGAAAGGAGAAGCCCCAGATAAGAATGCCATAGATTCGCACTGCTCCTACTAACTTACATTTAGCATTTTTTTGTGGATAATTGCTTCTCAATTTGTTGTATGTCTTTGGTGAATTTCAAGAGCACTGAAATGGTTGTTTTAGACCATACTGTCCAGTTTTATTATTGTATACTATTTTATCAGAAAAAAATTAAAACATACAATGTTTTATCATGAAGGTAAATAGTAAGACATGTTCTAAATTGTCTAACTGGTTGCCATTATTATTAGTATTTTGTTTTGTAGACAACAATTATATGCAAAATAAAATGTTCATCCAATCTCAATGCAATATTGGCCCTTGTCTAGACAGTGTTTTTATGAGGAGTTACATTATCTAATATTTAAATTATTCAAGTTCCTTAAAATGTAAGGATTCCAAAAGCTGGTACTAAATAATAATTCATTATTTAGAAACTCCTTTATCTCATAAATATGTCTTTTCTGACAGATCATTAGGACTACTGTTTCTAAAAAAAAAAAAAAAAACAGGATGCTAGACATGTACTGTTAGAAAGAGTGTACGATGATTGGATAAAATTAAATATCTCTGTGAACATAATTATAAGGAACCAGATTGAGACTTGAAAAATAAATATATTTGACTGCAGAACCGAGAGTTATAAGAAATATTTGTACTCTGCTGGAGATGCTCTCTCTTAGACAAAATTGTCAAAAAGGAGCTTCACCGGGATTAAGTGCAAGCCTGTGTATGCACATTCAGGATGCACTAAACTGTAGTTCAGCCAATCCTTTTATTTTCCAATCCATTGTTCACCCTAATCACAGTCAAACTAATCACAGGATGAATCCATAAGATAATTAAAGCAACCTAAATTAATGGATCATTTATACTCAGACTCATTCATTTTAAGCATCTGACATAATTACAATTTACAGCTTTCTCTTTGTATTAGAGGGGATAGCTGTTAGAACTTAAGCACAATTAGCTGAAAGGAACTGGAAGATGCAATAAGTGTGATATTATGTTATGAACTGTTTTCATGTAATTTTTCTGATCTTTAAATAAAGTAACAAAGTTAATGAATGTGTTCACATAATGATCTGCCAACAACTTGAATGGTCTTAATAAAGTGACAATCTGCAAGAAATAGCAAAAGAGGTTACACAACTCCTCACTGCTCTGGAAGGAAGTCTAGAAAGGTGCCAAAATTGCAATAATTTCATGGGAACCAAACAAAAAAAGTAATGATTTTTAAGGCTAAAATTGCACACTACATTCTCAATATAGTAAAATTGGTATTTAAAAGTGTTTTCTTTTTTCCAGATATTGCAAGTTCCAAAATGAGTGAACAGAAAGATGTAGAGCCATGTAGAAAATATTCTGTCATGAAGAAACTCCAGCACATTACAATGATGCCCTCTGCTGTGGTTTTTGATACTACACCAAATAGCCTCATTTCCAATATGTCTCATTGTCTTTGCAGTGCCAATACTTCCAGAAAACTTTGAGGAAAAAATGACTTAAATCCTTCTATAAAGTTAGTGATCTCCAGGATCTTTTAAAAACTGAAGTGATTGATTCTGGGTAATGTTATTCTGAACATAGTGTTTGAGCCACATAAACTTCAGTAAATCCCTTAGTGACAGCATTATTTATTTAAGAACATATTTTCACTTATTTTGTATTCAATTTAAATAGTTCCAAAAGGAGATGATATTCACGCCAAATGGTTTCTCTAATGACAACTGCTGACCCAATTTGACAGCCAAAAATTTTTTTTTTTTTACTTAGAAATTTTTGTGTCTCAAATGACCTTTCTACTAAAGTGTCTCCATTTCCTGGGAAAGGACATCAAGAAGCCCATAAAATTAACCCCAAAATTCATATGAGACTAAAACCAATGCCATTTGAGTATCACTTCTTAATTGCCAAAAGCAGATGTGGACTTACAGGGAAGTGAATAAAGCCTCCTTTGCAAGGTCCCTTCTAAGTGTTAGGAGTGGACAGGAGTTCTGAAGTATTTCACGTGGGGAGGAGAAGTCAGACTGCATTGTGGGAACATTTCTACATAAGAATTTCTGGTCAATTGCGTCAAGATAGCTTAGGGGATAAAAAAAGAGACTTGAACCTCTAACAGTCAAGTAAATTGTAATGATTTCTTTTCCTAAGTTAAATATTTCATGCCTGTTTTTCATTGCTGTTGTTATTGTTGTTGTTGTTTTTCTTAAAGAGGGCCACAAAAAAAATTGTATAAAGTTCAGGACCGACAAAACCTGAATTGGCTGTTAGTACAATACTACCCAGTACAATCCTGCCCAGAATACGTTATTTTATTTTTACTGGGGTCATCTTGTATTAATAGAAATTATTTTAGAGGCAATTTTGAAACCAAGGCTAAATCATAGCTTTAAAATGCATTGGAAAATACTTTATACAATTAAGGGAAAGAAAGAGAACTAATATATTCCCAACAGTGAAGCCACCCAGCGTTCAGGGGCCTCTAGCTGTTGATATCTATGTAGGGGTTAAAAGTACTGGCTTTGGAGCCAGGCTATCCTGGATTTCCATTCTGAATCCATCATTCCCTATCTATTCCACCTTTGGTGAGTCACTCATGCCCTGCAAATAGGAGGCATTCAGTAACTATTTGTTGAGTGAATGAATAAATAATGCATCAATCCCACACACTGTCCAGAAAACTTTATCAAATACAGTAGTTCAATTTACTTCCATTTTATAAACTATTTGTTGCCCATCTTTTAGGGAAAAATATTGGACAAAAGGGTGGGAGGGGATGCAAGAGTTTAAGCAAAGTGTTGTTTGGGTTTAAAAAAGAGTATTTAAATTTGGTTGAGGAGATTGGAAAAAGTTTCATGAAGCAAACAGCATTTAGGGAAGAGTCCTGAGATTATTAGGATTAGACCTGGGCGATGTGAAAGATAAAGCACACTGGAAGCATTTCAGGCTGAGGAAGCAACACCATAAGCCAAGACCCAAAGATGAAAAAAATGCAAGGAGTATGTGTTCGGGGAAAAATCAGCAGCCCCACTGGCTTGTGGTAAGAGAATTCACGGGAGACTGGATTGGAAGCTATTCAGGGTCATATCACCACTTCAGTCATTGATCCTCCCTACTCTGGAGATGCTCACAACTTCCCTGTAAGTGAAGGTTCATCCAACCACCATTATAAGTTACACTTGACTTTCTTTGTAGACACTGCCTTTATTTAACTGATATAAAGAAGTATGGGACTTAGTAAACAATTAATAAATTATAATTAAACTCTTCTTGTTCCAGTATTGAAAGGGGATTTTTTTAATTCAAGCTTTTGTCCAAGTATGGGTTATCCGTATCTTTTTTGAATAGCGACTTCTTTCACATAGAGATCACTTGAATTTCAAGGTTCATGTTGAAGTTATTGACTGGAAGACTGAAACGGAAGGAAGAGTAATGGGCACTGGGTTAACAACATAAATTTTGTTCTAGGTTATTAGAAAGGAAATTGTTCTCCAGGCAAATTTCGACAAAGTTGGATGAGTAAATGAAAGAAATGCCATTCTAGTTGGTACCGTATAAAAAGTAACTGCCTTGGGCCAGACTTCAGTTTCAAATTGGCCTCCAACACTTACCTGTAGTGTGGTCTTGGGCAATTCATCTAACCTCTCTATGCCTTAATTTCCACTTGTATAAAATGAGAAGTACAATCACAATAATAAAATATGCCAGCAGTATACTGTATTACTATCCACCTGTGGGAGGAGTATGTATTTTCACTCCACTGTCTTTGGACCTGGCCATGTGATGTGTTTTGCCCAGTGGAATGTGACATTTGCCACTCCTTTTATTATGAGAACAGCATGCTCCTAAGGAGGCTGCTCTTTCAGCCCGCATTCTAGAACAAAGAGGACACAGGAAGCAGAGATGCAGCTGATCTACAGCTTACATAAAACCTGAATGATAAATAAACTTTGTCATTGTAAGTCACTGAGATTTGCGAGTTGTTCCTGCTGCAAAGCCAAGTAATACACTGTGCCACCCACCTCACATATTCGTCTTAAGCGAACTTTAAAAATGTTTTAAAGCACTTTATAATGTTCTGTGCCCGTCTATGTCTCAAAGCAGCTCCTTCTCTCGCCATAGATTGATGCAGGTCAGAAAAGTTAGAAACAGCACTAATTTATGTGAGACAGTAAAGTGGGAATACCCACTTTCAAAGCTGCACCTCCCTCTCCTGCCCTTCTGCCATTGGTCCCCAAATTCGTTGCTACTGCCCCGTTAGGATTATACTCAGTTCCTATCCCATATCCTCATAAAACAAAATAATCGCACAGGTTTTGTTATTTGTGATGTGAACTCTCATAAAAATATTGAAATGGTACCGCTTTTTCTGCTAGTGTTGGCCCCAATTCTTCCGAGAAAATGCTCAGAACTGCCGGCGTCTGTTTCTTCTCTCTATTTTGGTTAAATTTTACTTTAATCCTTCATTTAGTCAGTTTTGCCAGAACTTCTCTGTGGAATCTTATTTAAATTCAAAGCACTCTATGAAAAAATTTCAAAAAGATCGCTTAAAAAACACACACACACATTTCAAATTAACTAGCAGTAAGTAACTCTTGTTGACTAAACTCAATAAAGAAGCAACCACTGAGACCGCAGAGAAAAAGCCCAAGGGGTGGCACCCCGACTGGCATTAACCCAGGGAGATATGATGGCTAGGGAAGTAGGTGGGACAATGACTGGGCCCGAAAACAAGAAAATCTTTGTTATAAAAGCCTCCCATTTCTGCACAATTAAGTTGAAAGGAGGTGAGCTTCGAGTTACATAAGCCTAGGCAGTTTTGAATTCCAGCTGGCCCACAATCTCTTGCAACCTTAGGCCGCTTACCTGAGACTTAGCCTTTCTTACCCAACGAATCAGGGAAAATAACAGCTATCTTACAAGACTAGCAAGTTCGTGTTAAATGGAACAAGACGAGTGGAACACCTAACAGAGGACTCAAACATTAATAGCGTCTCCAAAAATTCTCGATTTGTGGTTGGCTGAGGCGGAGGAACAAGATGGCGGCGCCAGCGGCGTGACCGGGCCCTCGGGCCCACAGCCGTTGGCAGCGGTGGCAGCGGTATCGCTGCCGCAACTCGCTGTGCCCCCTTTCTCAGCCCGCGACGTCGCCGCAACAGCGAGGCAGCGACCGCCACCCAGAAAGAGGTGGTGGCCTAGCCTGGCAACCTTGAGAAACCCTCGAAAACTGTGGTCTGGCGGAAACCCTGTTGTGCTCTGGGGATCAGGCTGACTCCAGGCCCTGTAACACCGGGAAAGGCCTCGGTGGCCATTTCCAGCAGCCCTCACCCTCAGCTTTGTGGGGCTGGCGTGCCCCGGAGGCCTCCATCCTCCCCTAGAGGGGTCAGGACAGAGCCCAGCCTCCGTCTTTGCCTCTCAGGATGGCAAACAACAGCGGCTCCAAGGCCGAACTCGTTGTGGGAGGGAAATACAAACTGGTGCGGAAGATCGGGTCTGGCTCCTTCGGAGACGTTTATCTGGGGATCACCACCACCAACGGCGAGGAAGTAGCAGTGAAGCTGGAATCTCAGAAGACCAAGCACCCCCAGTTGTTATATGAGAGCAAACTCTACACGATTCTTCAAGGTGGGGTTGGCATCCCCCACATGCACTGGTATGGTCAGGAAAAAGACAGCAATGTGCTAGTCATGGACCTTCTGGGACCCAGCCTCGAAGACCTCTTTAATTTCTGTTCAAGAAGGTTCACCATGAAAACTGTACTTATGTTAGCTGACCAGATGATCAGCAGAATTGAATACGTGCATACAAAGAATTTTCTACACCGAGACATTAAACCAGATAACTTCCTGATGGGTACTGGGCGCCACTGTAACAAGTTGTTCCTTATTGATTTTGGTTTGGCCAAAAAGTACAGAGACAACAGGACCAGGCAACACATACCGTACAGAGAAGATAAACACCTCATTGGCACTGTCCGATATGCCAGCATCAATGCACATCTTGGTATCGAGCAGAGCCGCCGAGATGACATGGAATCCTTAGGCTACGTTTTCATGTATTTTAATAGAACCAGCCTGCCGTGGCAAGGACTAAAGGCTATAACAAAAAAACAAAAATATGAAAAAATTAGTGAGAAGAAGATGTCCACCCCTGTTGAAGTTTTATGTAAGGGGTTTCCTGCAGAATTCGCCATGTACTTGAACTACTGTCGTGGGCTGCGCTTTGAGGAAGTCCCAGATTACATGTATCTGAGGCAGCTATTCCGCATTCTTTTCAGGACCCTGAACCACCAATATGACTACACATTTGATTGGACGATGTTAAAGCAGAAAGCAGCACAGCAGGCAGCCTCTTCCAGTGGGCAGGGTCAGCAGGCCCAAACCCAGACAGGCAAGCAAACTGAAAAAAACAAGAATAATGTGAAAGAAAACTAAGCATGAATGAGGAACAGAAGAAACAGAGCAGGTGATTCGAGCAGCATTTGTTTCTCCCCACATCTAGAAATTGTAGTTCATAGGCACACTAGCTAGTGGCTGTGGACAACCATTTACTTGGTGCAAAAAACTTTATTTCAATATAAACTGACTCTGGGGAGCGTGGGTGATGCTGTATCCCAAGGCATAGCCGCTGTAATTGTGAATATTAACTGAGGTAGTGAAACATGGTGTCTGGTTTTCTATTGCATTTATTCAAGTAGAAAAATTAACTAAATGGTTGACACACACGAATTGGTGGAGACATTGTCCATATGCCAATTTTTTTTGTTAAAACCTTTTATTTTGAACTAGACTGCTTTGAGATCTCATTTCAGAAGAACAGTCTTCAGCCACAGCTGTGAAGTTTGTAAATGCTTACAATTGAGCATTTTTAGGGTTTCTCCATCCCTGGGGTCTGCAAATTGTTCACACAAAAAGCATTCTTAAAATGGTTGGCTTCTTGTTTGCAAGCCAGCTGATCTGGTAGCAACCAAAAATTCCAGTTTTGAGAATAGGAAAGATACTGCCTGCTTACCTGTGAAAACGTAAGAAAATCTTAGTAACTACCAGATAATCTTTAGAATTCCACACTAACTTTATCATGTTTTCGGTATTATGAAAACAACAACAACAACCATATTTGTCACAGAAATTTAGTTAACATCTTACAACTGAACATGTATGTACATTGTTTAGATAAATGTAATCACTGTAAACACCTATATGATCTGGGATTTTGTTCATATTTTGAAATGGGAGCTTTTATGTTTTACAAGTTCACTAAAAACAAAACCGTTTCTGTAAGGAAATGGTACTTTTTTAAACAACAACCAAAAAATGCCTTGCTGATTCACTAGGATATAAAAATCTCCCCAATTTTTTGCTGGTCAACTTAAAGTCATTTGTTACATGATATTCCTTTGCAAGTAAATTTTATCTCATGACATAACTTTTTTCAATGTTTTTATTCTAAAATAATTGTTTTGTATGAAGAGGAAATGTATTCTTTCATTTTTCTTTTTCTAATGACTTGTGGTACAGTATCTAGTACTGCAACTGTCAGAACTTGGTATTGTTACTTCTTCCACTGACTAATAGCTGGGCTGATTTCAAATAAGAATGCAAGCATTGAAGGGTTTGACCATAAAACATTGTTGTTTAAAATACTTGTGAAATGGCTATAAGCAGTTGACTTTTACCCTTGGAGAGCACACTGTGTGAGGTTCTGTGATCATTGACCCTCCCTAACCCCCATCTGTTTCTCTGAATTATCTGTGTGTGTGTGCACTTCCTCTCAATCTCTTTGCACCTTCTTTTTTTTTCTCTGACGCAAGATAAAGGAAAACTCATTTTCCTTTTAATTCTTTAAATAGTGTAATTTATTCACTTATAGCATGTCAGGATAAATTAAAAGAACTTTTGTCTGAAAATGCTGCCAGGAGCCTATTGTGTAAATGTAGGCATTTTGTAAAATAACCTTGAAATTGAAAATTGCCACATGTTTGGTCAGATTGTATCAGGTTTCATTTTTTTTTTATTATTATTTTCATTTGAAAACGACTTCAGCAATAATTAATTCCATGATTACCGCATTCTGCCATTAAGGGATATATTAGTACTATAATACTGAAGAAATCTTAATAAGTCCAAATGTTGGGGGTAGGAAGCTTCTTTGTTTCTTTCTATCCACCCTTGTTAGTTAAGGTATTTGTTTCTTAGCTATTAAGCCCTTTCCAGAAATCAGTCTCATAAAGCCATTTTTTAGTATAGTTTATATAAAAGAAAAATATTTAACTTTGGTAGTAACTTTTCCAAGCTTACCTCCCCCAGCAAGATATTTTTCAGTGCTTTTATTCAGTATGTACTTATTCTGAAATATTTTTGTATTCTTGCCATTTGAAAAGGTTGTGGCATAGTTGTTGTATAATGAAGTTGCAGATTTAAAACTACTGTTAGCTTTGTAAAACAAAATATAGGTGTTTTTCTCCCGGTATATCATCATTCCATTTTTCTTCTAGATACCATTCAATGTCTTCACAGTTCATAAAAGAAGAATGTGAAATGCAGTGAATGCTGTTACTAGTCATGCCAAGAGATGAATCTCATTTCACAAAAATTACATTATGTTTTTCCACTAAAGGGTGATATAAGTTGAAGACACATCACTGTGATATTGGGAGACCTCACCCCTTAAGGCTCCACAGTGGCTTCCTCAGCCGAATTCTAAGTTACTGCTCTTTACTTTGTTCACCCATTGGAGAGTGCAGTTTTTTTACACGTTGGGAGATGGCCATTCTAACTACTGTTCAATGTCTCTGTTTTGGGGAGGGTAAAACAAGAAAATTTTAAAAAGAGTATACGTGTCTGGGCACAGTGGCTCACGCCTGTAATCTCAGCACTTTGGGAGGCCGAGGCAGATGGATCAGCTGAGGTCAGGAGTTTGAGACAAGCCTGGGCAGCATGGTGAAACCTCATCTCTACTAAAAAATACAAAAAGTAGCCATGCGTGGTGGTGGATGCCTTGTAGTCCCAGCTACTCATCAGGCTGAGGCAGGAGAATCGCCTGAACCTGAGAGACAGAGGTTGCAGTGAGCCGAGATCGCACCACTGCACTCCAGCCTGGGTGATAGAGCAAGACTGTCAAAAAGAAAAAAAAAAAGAGTAGACATGAAGGGAGACACTGGTTATCCTACCATATGGATGTGCTGATGCTTTGATGGTCTACAAATAGATATTTGGAGGTTTACCTTTACTATGATTTTTCCACCAATAAATATTTTTATTAAGAGATTTTCCTAATTCCATTATAATAAAAATATCAAACAAAAGAAGTTTTTTTTTAAAAAAAAAAAGTCTTCTTGGATTCTTTGTCATTAACCTTCTTCCATTGGGAACCTACTGTCAAGTAACAAAAGGAACTATATTCTGCCACATGAAGTCAAAAGACAATAATATATTTTGTATTCTAAAGCCAAAAGCTTAAAAGAAACAGCATGCACACATTTATATGTATGTACTTTTTTCCTTGACATATTTATAGCTTCTCATAGGTCACACACATTAAAAAGTAGCACACATCTGAAATGTGCAGAAGTAAAATCACACATATTCCGAATAAAGTACATCTTCAGTTCTGTATTTCTCCGTCCTCCAACTTTGAAATCCCTAGGAACTACAAAAACAGGGAGAGAAAAAGAGAGCCCCCCACCCATCAAGAGGTCATATTGAATGATTCCAAGGGATAGTGGAAGCCTGTACTGAATCCAGGTTTTTAAACTGCCAAGTTTTTAACTCCTGGCTGCAGTTCCCAACATATGACATAATTTAGAAACTTGATTTAGGCACAGGAGAATCACAGGACTTAAACACTATGTCCCTCAGCATGTAAAATATTTATGGAAAATCCAGGCAAGTAATAAGCTGTAAAGAAACTAAAAGGAAAAAATTTTGAAAAATGGCAGCTATAGTATTTTAAATCAAAAAGGGAAAAAGAAGAAATGATGGCCATTTTATTAATGGGTAAGTTGAGTGGAACCTCTTTGGGTCCTTCACAGCCTTTCTATTCTTCCACCATCTTCTAACATCTATGATTCCTTGGGGCCATTACGAGACCCACTAGGAGGATGGAGCAGCTGAGGATGGTGCTACTTTTCCAATCAGAGATGATCACAGAAGTTTACAAATAAGCATTTTCACCCCAATCCAGCAATACCAGCACCACCACCCACAATGCTTTCACATACAGACTTGTTCACATATACCCTGAAAAAAACTTCCAAGGCTTCCCACTGCATCTATTTGAATCTATCTTAATGGTCTAAGGTTTGACTCAGAAATTCTAGATGAAATTAAGTTTTACCTACAAATCTCAACTTTACCTCTAAAATCTCATCTGGTCAATCTTTGTTATCCCTGTTACAGAAAGAGAAGCATGATAAACACAGAAAAAAATGTCACCAAATTATACAAAATGATTTTCATTTGTTCATATTCGTGTTTAACTGTAGACATATTCTGATACCCAGGCACCCATCTGTGCATGGCTGTTGTTCTCCATGCTTAAGAGGCCATAGTTATATTTCAGTACAGTTCATTCACATCTTCAGTTATTCATTTGTTAAGCACCTACTATAGGCCAGATATTGTTCTAGTTGCTGGGGCTGTATCAGTGAATAAAATAGGTGAAAATCCCTACTGTCATGAAATTTACATTCTAGTGGGGGTAACAAATAAATGAAAGAAATAACTAAAATTACTCAGAAGATAATTACAATGAAGAAAAATAACAGTGGAGGGAATGAGGAGTGTTGTGCCCAGATAAAACCAAGGCAGTCAGAGAGTCCCTCACTTAGAAAACGCCACTGAAGGAGCTTCTATATAGCTGAACATGTGGAGGCTCCTGGAGGGTGGAAGCTCCATGCCCCTTCTCCCACACGTCACTCTATGCATCTTTTCATGTGTATCCTTTGTGATAAGCCAGTATAAAGGTCTCATTGGGCATACCTGCTATAATCTCTGTAATCTCATTATCATACAATTAATTATCATTGTGGAATAAATTTTCCTTAACTTAAGTGGAAACATTTGCACTACCTAGAGCTAATAATGTTGGAAAAGATGAAATTGACATATCTCTATAGGGCCGGGCCTCACTTTGAGATCCCTGTTTATTCCCACCAAGCCTCTGTCTTTGAGTCTGTAATGAGCATGTCCATTTCTGCCACTTTGAGAGATGTGCAGCTGTAGGAAGCTGTGTTAGGTGTAGTCATGAGATCTGCTAGTCTACAACAAAGTGCCAGTGTATGACAGCCAGTGCACCATCATCTACCCCCGGGTATGGCTGCAAATGAGAAGAGCTCTTTTAAGGTGACCTCCCAGACCTACAAACAACTACTCTTTGCCACCACCTTCCAACAGAGGGTTCAAATGGTTGTACAAGCACAGTGCCAACAAGATTGTTTTTTAGACCTGTGTCATCTACTCAGGAGGTTTATAACCTCCTCTGAGTTGTTTAATGACAGCTGATAACTGAAAGGAATAAGGATGTTGAATTTTATTAGAGGCCTGTCCTCCTGGAAAGCAGTAGTGGTTGAGAAATTCCTCACCCTTTATGTTCTGGGACATGACTAACTGCAAAGGATCACCCTGTTCTTGTAGATAGGACTCACCTCTACCCTTTGTCATGACTCACATATTCCTCTACCTCTGTAAAGCCACAGGCCCCTTTCTCTTTTTTGAGATGTTCCTTATTCATGAACCTTCTCCCTATTGCAATAATCTGAATAAAATCATCTCCTTTAAAATAAAATGCTATCTGAGCAAAGACATGCAGTTGAGAGAGCACTTCAGCAAGGGCAAAGGCTCTGAAACAGGAACATACCTGGAGTATTTGAAAAATCGCAAGAGGATCAGCAAGGCTAAAGGAGGGAGAAGTAGGAGACGAAGTCAGAGGTGAAGGAGAGGAGACTTGGATTTTACCATAAATGACGTGAATGAGATGATGGAAGCAGAAATGATGGAAACAGAGGTGATGGAAACTACCTCAATCATCTAGGTTCGCAGGTGCTTGTGGTTAAGACCAAGCTGGGGAAGGACAAGAAGTTGTTGAATTCTAGGTATATTTGAAAGGGAGAGTTAATAGGTTTTTATAAATATATGTAAGAAAAAAAAAAAAGCAGCCAAAGACGATTTCCTGATGTTTGGGCTGATTAACTAGAAGGAAGAAGTTACCATAAACTGAGATGGGGGGAGAGACTGTTTTGAGTAAGACAAAATGAAGAGTTCAGTTTTGCTCATGTTGAATTTTAGATGCGTATGAGATGTAGATGCCTCAAGGAGGGATTGGGGGTATGCCTAATAGGCAGTGTCTGGAATTTGGCTGGCTTCTCCACCCTAACTTTACCTCCAACAGGTCCTTTCACAGTCCCCTTAGCCCTTCAGCCTACCCTAAACACTTCCCCTTTCCTCACTTGGAGGATTGAGATAACACAGATCCTTCCATTGCAGATTCCACCTCTGATTCAAGATGTCCCCCTGCTTTGCTTGGGTAGCTACTCAGCAATACTGTGAAAGCTAAAGTAAAGGGCAAGCAGAATAATTTTAAAGGGACTGAAGTATCCTGGAAATAAGTTGGAATGTTTAAATCACATACAAAGAAGTTCTTGAAGTAAGTGAATTAGGAAAGCAGCTGGGACTGAAACCTTGCCATTATTAAGACCACTATTTCATGTGAGAAATTTGCATAATGGACCAGACTGTTCCCTGTGTTTATGTTTATTATTAAACTAATCCATTTCAGCTGCTGTATCTTGTGGTTTACAAATCATCAGGAGCTTGGGGCATTCATGGTCATGTGAAGAACCAAAAAAAGATGTCATTCTCCAAATTACAAACCAGTCTTATTGGGAACAAACATAAACATGATGGGCAAAAAAGCAAGGCACTAAACTGACCTTGCTTACAGACCTTGAAGTTTCTACTAGGGCCCAATAAGGAGCAAAGGAAGAACACTCTGTTCTAAATTGGACGACCGTTCTAGTATATGTGTAGATAAAGACGTGTTCTAACGTTACACACTTAAAGACACAGTGTGAATCCTGCCTGCCAGTAGCGCACATTCAAAAAAAAGAGAAGCAAAAATATGTTTGTGTTGGTGGAATTCTCGACCACTATCATTTAATTTCAAGATGAGCAGGAAAACTAACTGCCCCCATACCTTTCAACACTCCTTGATAAGTGATAGGGAGCTACTTCTTTTCAGTTTCATGTAGATTCCTGCAAGTCATTTGCTCCATTATTTGAAGAAACTTTCATTTGAACAAGATTACCCACTCTTTCCATTGTGCAGTTACACCACTTAAGGCAGAACTAGTCACAGAATAATGCATGCAGTTTTTCTAAGTCTTATGTCTGAAAATAAAGATTTTGGAATCTGAACAATTTGTTGCAGATTCCCAGACAATTATTGTCTTCAGACAAACTCACTATTTGTGGTCAATGAGTTCATGTTTTACGTCCTTCAAAATGAATGAGAATTACCATCATTCTTTGAATGGCCCTAGAGTAGGGTAGAGGGGCTAAGTTCATTCTCTGAGGTCAGAGCTCCATTCCAGGCCCAACTCTGCTTCTTTGAGCAGGGTTGACTTTGGTCACAGTTTCATTTCTGTAAACTGAGATCAGCAATAGGACCTACCAATTATCTGTTGTGTAGATCAAATGATAAATGACACTTGGCATTGTGAATGACAAATAATAAATGCTCATTTAAAAGTTTCACCCCAGGCTTTGCAGGGTGGCTCACGCCTACAACTCCAGCACTTTGGGAGGCCAAGGTGGACAGACTTGAGGTCAGGGGTTCAAATCCAGCCTGGCCAACATGGCAAAACCTCATCTGTACTAAAAATACAAAAATTAACCAGGCGTGGTGGGGCACACCTGTAATCCCAGCTACTCAAGAGGCTGAGGCAGGAGAATTGCTTGAACCCAGGAGGTGGAGGCTGCAATAAACTGAGATGGTGCCACTGTCCTCCAGCCTGGGCTACAGAGTGAGACTCCATCTCAAAAAAATAAAAAGTTAACTCCTAACATTTGTGGAGCCTGGAGCAAGACTACAAATGAAGACTCATACAGCATAGATTTAAACATTTGAAAGGTATAAAATCAAGTCAATAAACCATCAACTAAAATTGGTTCTTTTTATTATCGTATCAATTATATAGCCTCATAATTAGCTAGGATCCCTTCCAGTTCCACACCAGAGTATGGTAGTTAGGAAGGAAGCAGAACTCTTCTTCTTAAGCAACAATTGCCTGTGCTGCCCTACCAGTGGTACAGACCACACTCAGGAGGTTGGAGACTCAAAGGAGGCCCAAAGAGTTCCCAGATACATCTTGAGAATGCGTGAGCAGAAATCCCAGAGATCTAATCACCCACATGTCCTTTTGGTTGTATGGACTCCTCACCACACAGAAAAAAGGGGTCTAGCAGGCCTCTGAAGCATGGTAGCCTGACAAGGACTGCTCTTGCCAAGGTCTAGAGGTTGTATGGTTTTTTGGGTTTTTTGTTTGTTTGTTTGTTTGTTTGCCGTCGTCGTTGTTGTTGTTGTTGTTGTTTTGAAATGAAGTCTCATTCTGTCACCCAGGCTGGAGTGCAATGACCAATTTCGATTCACTGCAACCTCCGCCTCCCCAGTTCAAGAGATTCTCCTGCCTCAGCCTCCCAAGTAACTGGGATTACAAGGGTCCACCACCATGCCCAGCTAATTTTTTTGTATTTTTAGTAGAGACGAGGTTTTGCCACATTGGCCAGACTGGTCTTGAACTCCTGGCCTCAAGTGATCCACCCATATCAGCCTCTCAAAGTGCTGGGATTACAGGTGTGAGGCACTGTGCCCAGTCTAGAAATTGTATGCATTATTTTAAATGAGTAAATTATTATTATCTGTTATAGAGTAATAAATTTGTTTTTAAAGCTCAGACAAAATAATCTGATAATATGAAACTGAATAAAAAGGGTTGGGCACAGCAACTCATGCCTGCAATCCTAGCACTTTGGGAGGCCAAGGAAGGCAGATCACTTGAAGTCAGGAGTTCGAGACCAACATGGCCAACATGGTGAAACCCTGTCTCTATGAAAAATACAAAAATTAACCAGGCGTGGTGGCACATGCCTATAATCCCAGGTACTCAGGAGGCTGAGGCAGGAGAATCACTTGAATCCAGGAGGTGGAGGTTGCAATGAGCTGAGATCATGCCAGTGCACTCTAGCCTGAGTGACAGAGTGAGACTCTGTCTCAAAAAAAAAAGTTTTCTACCACCCATTTATATTATTCTGTCCAAAACAGAAAGGTACTCATCGTGTTATTTTCAAAATGACTTTTTGTATATGGGTTGGTAGGTGTGGATATAAAAATTCACACACCATATATTTATATACACATATTATGGACTGAATTGTGTTCCCCAAAATTGTATATTGACTTCTCAACCCCCAATGTGACTATATTTGGAGATAAGGGACTTTAAAGGTGGTAATGAAGGTTAAATGAGGTTATAAGAGCAGGACTTTAATTAAGTATAACTAGTGTCTTTACAAAACAAGGAAGAGACACCAAGGATGTACACACAGAGAAAAGGCCATATGAGGATGCAGCAAGAAGGCAGCCATCTGTGAGCCTCCAGAGAGGCCTTGAAAAACCAAACCTGCAGACAACTTGATCTTGGACTTCCAGCCTACAGAACTGTGAGAAAATAAAGCCTGTTGTTTAAGCAACACAGACTGTGGTATTTTGTTGTGGCAGCCATAGTGAACTAGTACACATATTCTCACAGAAATCTGTAAAACAGTTAGCTAGTTTCATTTTGTAGGCAAAAAAATTATCATTAAGATATTTTTGTTATTATAATTTATAAGAATAATTGTCTCTGCTTCCCAGAAAATCTGAGAACATTATCCTCTTACATGCAAAAAAAAAAAAAAAAAAAAAAAGCAATTCAGCTCTATATCTCCCCCAAGAATCCTTATGAATAAGGTGACCTAGAATTTATCCTCCAAACTGGAACACCTTTGAGAGTGAAAGCGGATACTGTTAATAATTATGTTAGGATAAAGTTATATGTTGGTACTAATCCATAGCTAGAACAATTGGTCACTATACTTAACAGAGTTTGTTTATTCATTTTATTTATTTTTAGTAAACATTCATTGACCGCATACTAAGCACTAACGTTACTTAAATGAAAACCATGATCTCTGCACCCAAGGAACTCATAATCTATTTAGCAAAAACAGAAAGAATTTGTGTACGTTTTAATCACAACACTGCCATGAGCTCCATAGATATATATCTCACGAGAAACAAGCTCAGATAAAGCACTAAATCAAGCTTTGAAATGCGGGGGAGAGGAAGGGTCAGGAGACAAAGCCTCGAGGAGCCAGCATTTGAGCAGAAAATACTGAGCCATGGGCTATGTGGCATTTAAGAACTGGGTATTATAAATAGAGAGAAGTGTAAGTATAACAGCAAAGTGGTATATGAGAAAATATGATCCTCAAGTTCACAATCTCAATATAGTAAGTAATCAAGGGTTTAATAGGACCAAAATTACAAGCATTAATAAGGTTACACAGACTGATAAGGCTAAAGCCAATTCAGCGCTTTAAGAAAAGCAGGGTCTTTTCTGAAATGTTGTTAGCTACCTGTGCTAGAATTAAGTGGTATTATCTATTCCCTTCTCACAACGCTGACTACAATTGGCATTGACAATGAAAGCAAATCCCCAGTGAATACCCGGCTTGTATTAGGGTTCAAAAGGACCAGTTTGTTATATCCTTCCTCTCTAGATTCAGAATCAATCAAGAAATGAGAAAAAAGTCAAATAAGAATCAAAATATATCCCTTATTGTTGGAAAGAGTAGACTGGGACCTCATTTGGAAGTGTAAAAATATGAGATTTGGCATTTAATTTTAACTATACAATCAGCAAGAAGAAAAATCTAAACTAAGAGTTTGAGATAGTTTCCTATCTAAAGAGAATTTACAGAGTTTAAATGTAGATAAGGTCAATTTTAGTAAGACCAATGAAGTCATAGTCATGGGTTAATTATCAAAAGGTTGGTGAGTAAATTTAATTTCCTATGACAAATAAAATGTATAACTTTAGTGAGCCGACACAATTTCCTACAACAAACATTTGAATAAGACTTAAGGTTAACATAGTGTTAATATTATAGGTTATCACCTTGGGAGATTAAAAATAAAACTGTATTTAATCTTCCTTATCTGAAATGAAATAGTAAATACTAGTCTTACACTTTGAATTCTTAAAGCACTTGGGTCAACAATATTTATTCAGACTCTATAGTTCTTTCATTTTAAACCACTTTGAACTTATCTGCTCAATTCAGACAAAATAGCTGGACAATGCCCAGCTGAGAGAGACAGAAAGAACTCTAGCAAACCATAGGCTAGAGTTATATAGTGAACCCTTTTTTCCAGTCTCACCAAAAAGTTAAGTCACTCCCACTCCTGGATATAAGACAGGTTAGAGATGTGGAGAAGGATGAAATATTACTCCTCCCAAATGGGCACTTCTAAATGGGTGAAAGTGTTGGTGGTGTGTGTTCCCATTTTATGACCAACAGGGACTTGGAAGAGGGAAAAAAATGATTCCACTAGAGATACTATTGCTCAGGAAGAATATGAAGAGGAAGAAAATGAGCCCCATTATGGATTCTTGAAGAAAACAAACAATAAAAATGTAGTTAGGAAAATAAAAGTTACCAAAAGAAAAAGGGGTAGCCAGAAAGATAGGAGAATAAACAAGGATGTTGTCTCAGAAGCATCAAGTCAAGTAAATGTCTATTGGGAAGAGTTTCAGCAAGATAAATTGTTCAAACTTACCAAAGATGACAGTCTACAATCATCAAAATAAAGACCACATGTTATGAGCCCCTGTATGTCAGGAGCATTGCTACATGTGTAGCTCAGTCAATCCTCTAAATAGGAGGTATTATTCCCACTTCACAGAGAAGAAAACTGCGATAGAAATGATTCAAATAGCTTAAGTAACTTGAACCCAGTCACCTCAGACAAAGCTGAACTTATTTCTTTCTGACCACAGAGGACATTATCTTTCTACCATGCTGTGATGCCTCTGAGAATGTGGGACTTGGCTGATACAGCACACAGGTCTTATGTACCTTGTCAGAGTCTCTCAGGGCCAGCACTAGGCTCTCAGGTGCTCACCCCTTGCCTTGGAGCCACTCCTGCCACCACAGCCTTCCAACTCCACTGGGATCCCTGATTATCCTGTGCCTGCAGTTGATAAGTTGCTTGTAATAGTACAAGCACAGATAATATTAGTACTTGTATTAGTACTGCACAGATAGTAGCTTTTTATCTCAGAATATCTGTGGATCAGCAATCTGGGCTGTTTTCTCCAGCTTTGGGTCACTCATCAGGCTGCATTTAATGTGTCAGTTGGAACTACAGTCATACTAAGGCTAAACTGAGGAAGAGTGAAAGCTTACACATGTCACTGTTAACAGTATTCAGTTCCTCAGAGCTGTTAGCCAGAGGCCTCTCTTAGCTCCCTGTCACATGGGCTTCCCTGTAGAGCATCCCACGATGTGGCAGGTGGCTTCATCAGAGAAGCCAAAGGAGTATGTGTGCCAGTGAGATGAAGTCACAGTCTTTTATAACCTAATCTCAGAAGAGACAGTCCTTCACTTTTGCAGTATTCTCTTCATTAGTAGTATATCACTAGGACCAGCCCACACTCAAGAAGGGATCCCACTGTTGCACGAAGTCAGGGACTCCGAACAGAGGGACCAGCTGAAGTCATGGCAAAAGAACATAAATTGTGAAGATTTCATGAACATTTATTAGTTCCCCAAATTAATACTTTTATAATTTCTTACGCCTGTCTTTACTGCAATCTCTGAACAAAATTGTGAAGATTTCATGGACGTTTATCACTTCCCTAATCAATACTTGTGATTTCCTATGGCTGTCTTTAATCTCTTAATCCCATCATCGTCATAAGCCGAGGATGTGTGTCACCTCAGGACCCTGTGATGATTGTGCTAACTGCACAAATTGTTTAAACAATATGAAATCTGGGCACCTTGAAAAAAGAACAGGATAACTGCGATGTTCAGGGAAGAAGGGAGATAACCATTAGGTCTGGCTGCCTGAGAGCTGGGCAGAACAGAGTCATATTTCTCTTCTTTCAAAAGCAAATAGGAGAAATATTGCTGAATTCTTCTTCCCAGCAAGAAACAGCCCTGAGAAAGAGAATGCATTCCTAGGGGTAGGTCTCCTAAATGGCCGCTCTGGGAATGTCTGTCTTTTACGGTTGTAGGTAAGGGATGAAATAAGCCCCAGTCTTCCATAGCACTCCCAGGCCTATTAGGATGGGGAAATTCCTGCCTAGTAAACTTTAGTCAGACCGGTTGACTGCTCTCAAACCCTGTCTCCTGATAAGATGTTATCAATGACAATGCGTGCCCAAAACTTCATTAGCAATTTTAATTTTGCCCCAGTCCTGTGATCTCGCCCTGCTTCCATTTGCCTTGTAATATTTTATTAACTTGTGAAGCATGTGATCTCTGTGACCCACACCCTATTCATACACTCCCTCCTCTTTGAAAATCATTAATAAAAACTTGCTGGTTTTGTGGCTTGTGGGGCATCACAGAACCTGCCAACATGTGATGTCTCCTCTGGACACCCAGCTTTAAAATTTCTCTCTTTTGTACTCTTTCCCTTTATTTCTCAGACTGGCCGACACTTAGGGAAATAGAAAAGAACCTATGTTAAATTATCTGGGGCAGGTCCCCCCAATATCACACAGGGCACGAAGAACTGGAGGTGAGGGCTGAACTTGGTGGCTCATGCCTGTAATCCCAGCACTTTGGGAGGCCGAGGCAGGTAGATCACTTGAAGTCAGGAGTTCCAGACCAGCCTGGCTAACATGGTGAAACCCCATCTCTACCAAAAATGTGAAAATTAGCCTGTCACAGTGACACATGCCTGCAATCCCAGCTACTCAGGAGGCTGAGGCAGGAGAATTCATTGAACCTGGGAGGTGGAGGTTGCAGTGAGCTGAGATCGTGCCACTGCACTCCAGCCTGGGCGACAGAGTGAGACTCCATCTCAACAACAACAACAACAATAAAACTCCAGGAGGTGGGGATCATTGTGAACCATTTCAGATTTCAGAAGCTGCCTACCCCACCCAGAATAGCTGGACTATCCTGCTTGGCTGTCTCTTCCCACCTTGAAGTCCTGGCTCCTTCTACCATTTCCAGATTTGGAAAAACCACCACAAAGCAAAGCATAGCATTTTGCTCCCTGGTAGCTCCTAAAAGGGCTGACTGATGTTCCTCTGAAGTGAATAAAGGTTCACTCCCAAGGGGCCAACTCTCACCAGTGGAATGTAAGAGAAAAGAAGGTAAGTTCCCTCTTCTTCCTTTTTCCTATGGGAAGCACAGTGTCTCTGTTCTGCTGCTACAGGCCAAATCAGCCACAAATACAGAGACCTGGGATGACTGCCTGGCCCTGCCCCTGCTCAGAGCCCCAACGCTGCCTCCCCACCACCTTCCCACCTCCACCTGTCTTACCCTGAGCTGACACATCAACATTTCTCCAGCACCTTCTCTGGCTCCCTGTCCTTGACATCCCACTTGCTCATCCCGCTTAGCATCTGCAGGAACCATAGGTCAGGCTTCACTTGCTTAGATGGGTCCTGAAAGAACTCTGGCCAGGGTTGCCTGCTAGTGGCCACCACCAGAGGTGCTGGCAGTGCAGGTCCCACTCAACCACCCTGTGGGATTCACTATCTGGGAACACACCTGTTTCTCCTTCACAGCCCACCAGGACACTTCTGTACATCAAGAAGAACAGGTGTTGGGGACCAGCATCAATACCACCTGGAGGGTACCCAAAGTCCAGTGGCAACGAAGGAATGAGAAAAGACAGGTTAAGAGTGCATAAAGAGTGGGGGCCAGGGGGCAATTGCAAAATGGAGGCTGCAAAAGGTGCCAAGCGCTGGTCTCCACACTATTTACTGAGTACAGTCACTTAGATCTAAGAAGCAGACGTTCAGGGCAAAACAGTGAAAGGGAGGCAGTGCATCATACACGTAATCTATAGGAGTGACATTTTAAATTAATCTCCTTTGTACTCAAACAGCATATCTTTAACTTATCGGAGAGCAGCTAGTGGCAGCAGGCTTAACTAGGAGCCTGCACGTCTGACCACATTCCAGTGCTTCAAAGGAGTGTCTTTCTCCTTGAACACAGTGTTTATGGATAAGAGAGCAAATCTCGCTCAGAGCATGGGAACATAATGGCGATAAGAAGGCTTTCCTCCTCAGAGGTCTCTTGTGGCTTTCCACAACTTATTGTCCCATATTTTTATGGCCAGTTTATACAGGCACCCCATAAGCCTTCCTGCCAACAAACAGGTGCCAGAGTGACAGGGCACATATACTACAGGTCACTGGGTTTGGTCCTCAATTAAGTGGAGTTTCAGTAGAGCTGGGGACAGGCAGAGAATTAAGGACCTGAGGTTTAGTCTTGATGCTGCAAAGCCTAACATTCAATCAGAATTGGAAATAATTAGTACATCAATAAGTGCATTATTCAGGGTTTCCAGAGAAACAGAACCAACAGGAGATATATATATATATCGAGAGAGAGAGAGAGAGAGAGATTTAATTTTAAGGAATTGGCTCACATAATTGCAGAAGCTTTGCAAGTCCAAAATCTGCAGGGTAGGCTTGCAGGCTGGAGACTCAAGGAAGAGCAGCAGTCTGAGTCCAGAGGCCATCTGCTGGCAGAGTTCCATCTTGCTGAGGGGTGGGCATCTCTGTTCTGTTCAGGCCTTCAACTGATTGGATGAGGCCCATCCATATTATGGAGGGTTATCTGCTTTACTCAAAGTTCAACAGCTAAAATGTTAATCTCATCCAAAAAACACCTTCATGGAAAGATCCAGAATTTTTTTTTTTTTTAAATTGAGATGGAGTCTTGCTCTGTCCCATAGGCTGGAGTACAGTGGTGTGATCTCGGCTCACTGCAAG
>NW_012104488.1:2018663-2021073 GCF_000951045.1 Mandrillus leucophaeus
TTTTTCAGGTCTGATTTAAGACAGCTCTCAGTTGCTCTTCGTTGTGTGGCTCATGATAATGTGTTCACAAATCCACTGTCTACTGTACTCAATCCAGGCTCCTCCACTTTCTCACTTTATGCAATGGTCTTAATATCAGTGTCCCTCCAAAGTTCATATGTTGGAACCTAATGCCCAGTGTGAGAATATTAAGAAGTGACACTTTTAGGAGGCGATTAAGTCATGAGGCTCTGTACTCATGAGATTAGTGCCCTTATAGAAGAGGGCTAAGAGAACCCATTTGCCCCTTTTGCCCTGTGAGGACAATAGAAGTTGCCACATACAAAGAATGAGTCCCCATCAGACACTGAATCTGCTACCACCTTGATCTTGGACTTCCCAGCCTCCAGAACTATAAGCAACAAATTTCTATTGTTTAAAAGTACCCAGTCTAAGCTATTTCCTTATAGCAGCAGGAATGGACTAAGACACCTTAACACTCAGTACTCCCTCCTCTTTCTCCTCCTCACCTACCACCTCCAATTTCTCTTCTCAATTCTCTCAGTCGATCTTCTTTTAAGCTGTTTTTTAAAAGTCCAGCTAGGTCACTATCCTGTTTTGGGTTCACTCCATCAAAGTTTATTTTTTTAAGTTAAAAAGAAAAATCATATCAAAAAAAAAATCTGATTTTTACAGCACAATTCCTGGGAGCAATTTTATGATAAAAGTGAAAAGGAGAAAACTGCGTGGTTTGAAATTTTAACTTGATAAAAATGCTTTCTAGGTTTTATTGTTCCAATGTATTAGTTAAGTAACACACTAAATGTTTCCATATGTCAGTGACTTCATTACTGTGAACAAATAAACTGACTTAAAACAAGCCAAAAGAGATTGCTCAACTAAATCTGTGGTGGCTGGATGAAAAAAAATATAATTAAACTCTAGCCAAGAAGAGGAAAGGGTTATAATTAAAAAAACAAAAACAAAGAAAAACTGCATACAGTTCTGGTCACAGAAACACAGTCAATTTCTAAATCCCCTTTAAACACTTTTTAAAAAGAACAGCAACAGTGTGCTTCTAAGAGAGTCAATCAACTAAAAAGGTTTTTCTACATTTAGAAGCCTATTGTCATTTAAACCTACTCTATCTGAAGAGGTAGCTCGTATTGAACAGGAAGTCTTAAAAACCCTTGGCTGGGTGCAGTGGCTCACGTCTGTAATCCCAGCAATTTGGGAGGCTGAGGTGGGCAGATTACCTGAGGTCAGGAGTTCCAGACCAGCCTGGCCAACATGGTGAAACCCCATCGCAACTAAAAATACAAGAATTAGCCGGGCGTGGTGGCACACACCTGCAATCCCAGCTACTCGGGAGGCTGGGGCATGAGAATTGCTTGAGCCCGGGAGACAGAAGTTGCAGTGAGTGGAGATTGTGCCACTGCACTCCAGCCTGGCTGACAGAGCAAGACTCTGTCTCAAAGAAAAGAAAAGAAAAGAAAAGAAAAGAAAAGAAAAGAAAAGAAAACAAAGGAAAAGAAAAGAAAAACTCTTGCCAAAATTCTCACCAAAAATATCTAAGATATATTAATACAAACTACCCAATATGCATTAGTCAGACAAACTCTAAAAACTATGACTTTTTTTTTTTTTTTTTAGATGGAGTCTCCCTCTTTCACCCAGGCTGGAGTGCAGTGGTGCGATGTCAACTCACTGCAACCTCCACCTCCGGAGCAATTCTCCTGTTTCAGCCTCCCTAGTAGCTGGGACTACAGGTGCAAGCCGCCACACCTGGCCAATTTTTGTATTTTTAGTAGAGACAGGGTTTCACTATGTTAGCCAGGCTTGTGTCGAGCTCCTGACCTCGTGATCTGCCCACCTCCGCCTCCCAAAGCACAGGGATTACAGGCGTGAGCCACCACACCTGGACTAAAAACTATGATTTTTAGCAGAATACTGAAATTCTGATTTACAGTCTTCTTGCGACATTTGTATTAATACGGCATCTCTCCATAGAAACTAACTGAACTGCAAGGCCAACAATATGACATGTAGATTTATCATCAGGCAAATAATTTTATTTTATACTCTATGAAAGTCAAACTATCAAAATTCCCTATCAATAAAAGCCTGATTTGAACTGACATGAGGGTATTTATAGTCTTTATTTATCCACTTACTGTGTAATACTAACAGGAAGTGCTACCCCAGGTCCTGTAGTGAATAGGAAAAATTCTGAATTCCAAAACAATTTGGCTCCCAAAGTTCTGGATAAGAGATGGGGAATATATCATTATTTTATAATATTAGAAATATTGATCCTGTTTCTCCATTGTGTGCAGCTGTACAAATCCGAGTTAACATTAGTTTCCTGAACAGAAAGTTCCATAAGTGGTCAGATATGCCATTTTCTCACCCCTTTTATCACCAACTATTA
>NW_012104488.1:2022243-2025584 GCF_000951045.1 Mandrillus leucophaeus
AGATGATCATGTCCCTCCCCAGGTAGCCTGACTTGGTAAGTGGTTCTGGGAAGGGACCTGGAATCTGTTTGTGTAACTGTTGAGTGAGTTGAGAAACTCTGTGGCAATAAAGAACCAGCAGAAAGGGAGGAAGTAAATGACCCCTGCCAGGATTCACTCACAGTGTCCTTCACCCCATTCTTACTCTCTGACCCCTCAAAGCCATGGTACCTGTGACTGCAGTTTCTTTCCTCTCCTTCTAGAACTTAGATTTGTGTCTATTAGACCTAAAACATCTGCAACATCACTATTATTTATTTGAACTGTCTCTTTTAGCACAGACCTGCCTGTGCTACCCACAAGTAACAAAAATGAAGTCTTCCTTGAAGATTAGGCAGATACTTGTTTCTCTGAGTTAGGCTTAGGTCTTTTGGCCAGAGATCAAAACTGTCAATAACTTTACTGTCACTCTGAACTGTTGGTCTGTCCCAAGATTCCTGGGAATTGTCTAGAGAAATGATTGAAATAGACTTTTGCTTTCCTTCAGCTTTGGCTCAGTCCTTACGGATTCTGTGTTTTTCCCAAATCCCGCTTGACCTGACGAACATCGATAAGGTTCCTCTTCTTCCTCATCTCCCAGTTACCAATTTTTTTTTTCCCAGTTATTTTGTTACTTTTGCTTTTCATGTTTCTATACTACCAATAACTTTAAGTACACCAGTGCTTGATTTCAGCCTCACATCCTTCCTTTCAGGAGTCCTGTTTTCTCTATTCCATGCAATTCCAACCTTCAAACTTCCTTACTCTCACCGCTTAAGATTCAGGCTTGCCAGTCAGACCTTCCATTTCCCAGGTTTCAGTGAGTGCTTGATCGGTTCAGAGTAAACACGTATCTCACATAAGACTAATCGGAGTTATTTTTGTTTTTTGAGAGACTGATATGGATGCAGAAATTGTAGAGAATACTTAAGAGTTAGAAGAAAAATTTAGGTCTGAATATACTTGGGACCCTCTTCCCTATCATTTGAAAAGATAACCTGACAGAGAAATAAAGCCAGCAAAAAAGCAAAGAGAGCTAAGAATAGAAAAAAAGAAGCAGATATTTGACAGCATTATCTGAGCACCTGGAGATAACCATGCTTAATGATGTAAATCTTGGACTTTCCACTCATGTGAACTGATCATTTCTTTTCTTTTGCCTAAACCGGTTCAAAGTACATTTCTGTCATTTGTAAAGAAAAGAGACCTGACCAGTTTGCCTCCATTTCGACCTAGCAACTCCTCAGTCACTTTTGGGGAAGGAAAAATATTTCACCATCATTATATACTTTACACTTGCACAGAAACTGCGCTTCTCCTTTTTTCCTTTCTTTCTTTTCTTAACATTGACTAACTAAATAACTGTAAAAGGATTCTCAACATTTAATGGGTCTATTTTTTTTAATTACTTTAAATACTATACAGCCTACGAGTAATTTGTGGAGACACATGTGGCCACATAGCTGGGGGAGAGTGACCAGTCTGGCTGCAATACAGTTAAGGCCACCTTCTGTTTGTCAACATAACTCATCTTGCTCTTTCATGGCTATGCTGCCCCAAAATCATTGCATTATTGTCAGCAGCCTGAAAATTATAAGAAGACAACATATCCTCTATCTCAACCAATAATTATTATTTGCAAATTTCCCCTTTTCTATCAAAAAAAGTTTCTTTTTCTCTTTTGCCAGCTACATTTGATCCATTTTCATAATCTCTTGCTTCTTTTTTACTGGCCCTTTTGGATCTGATGCTGTCTTTCTGTTTTCATAGTGTGATGGTTAATACTGAGTGTCAACTTGATTGGATTGAAGGATGCAAAGTATTGATCCTGGGTGTGTCTGTGAGGGTGTTGCCAAAGGAGTTTAACATTTGAGTCAGTGGACTGGGAAAAGCAGATCCACCCTTAACCTGGGTGGGCACCATCTAATCAGCTGCCAGAATAGCTGGAATATAAGCAGGCAGAAAAACGTGAAGAGGGACACTGGCCTAGCCTCCTAGCGTACATCTTTCTCCCATGCTGGATGCTTCCTACCCTCGAACATCAGACTCCAAGTTCTTCAGTTTTGAAACTCAGACTGGCTCTCCTTGCTCCTCAGCCTGCGGACGGCCTATTGTGGGACCTTGTGATCCTGTGAGTTAATACTTAATAAACTCCCCTTTACATATATATATTCCATTAGTTCTGTCCCTCTAGAGAACCCTAATACACACAGTCATGGCCTTTTTCAGGTCTGATTTAAGACAGCTCTCAGTTGCTCTTCGTTGTGTGGCTCATGATAATGTGTTCACAAATCCACTGTCTACTGTACTCAATCCAGGCTCCTCCACTTTCTCACTTTATGCAATGGTCTTAATATCAGTGTCCCTCCAAAGTTCATATGTTGGAACCTAATGCCCAGTGTGAGAATATTAAGAAGTGACACTTTTAGGAGGCGATTAAGTCATGAGGCTCTGTACTCATGAGATTAGTGCCCTTATAGAAGAGGGCTAAGAGAACCCATTTGCCCCTTTTGCCCTGTGAGGACAATAGAAGTTGCCACATACAAAGAATGAGTCCCCATCAGACACTGAATCTGCTACCACCTTGATCTTGGACTTCCCAGCCTCCAGAACTATAAGCAACAAATTTCTATTGTTTAAAAGTACCCAGTCTAAGCTATTTCCTTATAGCAGCAGGAATGGACTAAGACACCTTAACACTCAGTACTCCCTCCTCTTTCTCCTCCTCACCTACCACCTCCAATTTCTCTTCTCAATTCTCTCAGTCGATCTTCTTTTAAGCTGTTTTTTAAAAGTCCAGCTAGGTCACTATCCTGTTTTGGGTTCACTCCATCAAAGTTTATTTTTTTAAGTTAAAAAGAAAAATCATATCAAAAAAAAAATCTGATTTTTACAGCACAATTCCTGGGAGCAATTTTATGATAAAAGTGAAAAGGAGAAAACTGCGTGGTTTGAAATTTTAACTTGATAAAAATGCTTTCTAGGTTTTATTGTTCCAATGTATTAGTTAAGTAACACACTAAATGTTTCCATATGTCAGTGACTTCATTACTGTGAACAAATAAACTGACTTAAAACAAGCCAAAAGAGATTGCTCAACTAAATCTGTGGTGGCTGGATGAAAAAAAATATAATTAAACTCTAGCCAAGAAGAGGAAAGGGTTATAATTAAAAAAACAAAAACAAAGAAAAACTGCATACAGTTCTGGTCACAGAAACACAGTCAATTTCTAAATCCCCTTTAAACACTTTTTAAAAAGAACAGCAACAGTGTGCTTCTAAGAGAGTCAATCAACTAAAAAGGTTTTTCTACATTTAGAAGC
>NW_012104488.1:2027259-2029691 GCF_000951045.1 Mandrillus leucophaeus
GGCGCGATCTCAGCTCACTGCAACCTCTGCCTCCCAGGTTCAAGCAATTCTCCTGCCTCAGCCTCCTGAGTAGCTGGGATTACAGGCGCCCACAGCCGCACCCAGCTGTTTTTTGTATTTTTAGTATAGACGGGGTTTCACCATGTTGGCCAGGCTGGTCTCGAACTCCTGACTTCAGGGGATTCCCCCCTCCTTGGCCTCCCAAAGTGCTGAGATTACAGACGTGAGCCACAAAGTTCTTTTTATTCGCCACGTTAACACCTCTCTTGTTACAAAATTCATCATACAGTATCTTATAACTTCCGATTTAGGTGTATCATATTCATATTAACAGTTTCTATGTATGAGACAATTAAAGGGGAAAGATATGTTGCTTAAATTCCAACACAGACAACTTTAGCTCTGTGTCTCTGATGCAGAAGAAGACTCTATTCAGGCTCAGTGTTGGCAGTCTGTCTTTGTTTGGCTTTCTCAGTTTCTATGCTAATAAAGAGATCGTTACTGCTTTGGGAAACAGGATTAACTAAATTCCAGGTGCTTAATATATTCCCCATTTCAAATACAAACACGCCAGAGTGTTTATCCATCAGTCACTCCAAGGACTCCTTGCAGGCTATTTTACTTCCCACTTTGGTTTACTCTTTTTAATCCCTTCCCTCTAACATACTCAGGGACCCTATTAAATGATAGCAAAGGTTTTCTTTTCTGGTATATGGGATCTCTTTTGCTCCTGGCAGAATACAAACATGCTCAAATCTCTTTCAATTTTAAGATAATCTTGTTATCTAGCAGCTAATCTCCTGTAACCTTCTTCTTAACAGACTTTGTATATATTTTTAATGCATGACCCATGAAAGACCCATGAGTCCCCATCTTTCCTAAGGCACGTTTCTGATTTTCATGTGCTCAGAGAAAGGACCTTCTCATACTTTTCAAGGTAAATGTCTTCTCCTTTGTTCACATTACCCTTTATATATAGATCCATTCTATCAAATGTGGGATTATATCATAGTTGATCTATCAAGACAGAAGCTCCACTTTTCATCCTTGGGTTATGACACAATTGCTGTTTCAAAATAGTGCGTCTAAGTAGTTGTTGGGTGAATAAATTATAAAAAATAAAATTAATAGACATATTTAATACTACTTTAAACTAATTATGCAAATATTGACATTTAAAGCTCCATTGTTTTATAAATTTCATATAGCCATTAACAATATAAACTATCTCTAAAATTTTGAGTTTTTCGGTGAAAAAGTTACTTGAAAGATAAAATAACTATCAACTTTTGCTTTCTGGGAAGTAAGAATATGGCAGAATGGGGGGGAAAAAAAACCTTATCAAATGTGCACACACTGAAGTGTCATTGATTTGGTATCTCCCAACCTTAAATATTCCAGCAGCTGTTTTTATTTCAAAACAAAATTGTGTGTTCAACAAAAAATTACTTACTGCCCATTATCAAGATATATCAAAGAATATATTGGGAGCCGAGCTGCTTTCTTAAATTAGGACATCTAGCAGCCTGTATCCCTCCAGCTCCAGAAACTGTGATATTTAAAGGAAACTTGGGGCAGTTTTGTGCCCTCCCTGGTCCTTTATGTCAGTAGAAATCAACTCCAGAAATGTTATTTTCTTCCCAGCCTTTACAACTCCTGTACTGTCTCCACATCTCCTGCCTCAGGCTCATTTCACTATTTTCCCAAGAGTTAGATACCCTGGGTAGCTTCGGTCCTATCATCGTCTCCTGAATTACTGCCTAGGATTAATTAGTCAGTCACACCTACTTCCCAGGCCCTGACCTGGGAGAACCATCTTAGATCTTGCCCTGGTTGAAACTCACTTGTGGTAGTAGAATGTGAATTTAAGTTAGAGAAGAGAAGATCTCAGAACGATGGATTCCTTACAGAACCAACAACCAACAACAACAACATTATTTCCTGAGAATTTCACTATTTACAAAGTACTGTCCCATACATTATCTTATTCGCTCTTTCTAATCACCCTTTGAGGAAATTGATGATGATGATGATGACGACAATGACGATGACAATTTCTTTTTCACGAGTGACAAAAGACAGACTGAAAATGAGCAAGACCAAAAAGCTGGAAATACTGAAGATGAAA
Source organism: Mandrillus leucophaeus (assembly GCF_000951045.1). Lineage (NCBI taxonomy): Eukaryota > Metazoa > Chordata > Mammalia > Primates > Cercopithecidae > Mandrillus > Mandrillus leucophaeus. Next base: position 2,029,388 of record NW_012104488.1, read on the forward strand.
TTCAAATCCAGGTCTTACGATTAGAAGTTCTGTGTTTTTTTCCTACCCCATTGTAAATGTTCATAGATTGTTGCTCTAGGGACTTAGACATCTGCTCATGTAGCATGGTATTTACTCCCTACTTCAAAAAATGTAGAGGAAATATTGTTTACCATAAGCCAAAATGAATCTACTTTATCTCAAAGTATCAATTTATTGTCTTTTTCTTTCCTACTATTAGGAGGTCAGTGTTTCCAGTTTCTGTCAGTTCTTATTTCACATTTCTTTATTAACTCTGGTGTATCCTAACTCAGATCATAATTTT
>NW_012104488.1:2031831-2035952 GCF_000951045.1 Mandrillus leucophaeus
ATCAAGACAGAAGCTCCACTTTTCATCCTTGGGTTATGACACAATTGCTGTTTCAAAATAGTGCGTCTAAGTAGTTGTTGGGTGAATAAATTATAAAAAATAAAATTAATAGACATATTTAATACTACTTTAAACTAATTATGCAAATATTGACATTTAAAGCTCCATTGTTTTATAAATTTCATATAGCCATTAACAATATAAACTATCTCTAAAATTTTGAGTTTTTCGGTGAAAAAGTTACTTGAAAGATAAAATAACTATCAACTTTTGCTTTCTGGAAAGTAAGAATATGGCAGAATGGGGGGGAAAAAAAACCTTATCAAATGTGCACACACTGAAGTGTCATTGATTTGGTATCTCCCAACCTTAAATATTCCAGCAGCTGTTTTTATTTCAAAACAAAATTGTGTGTTCAACAAAAAATTACTTACTGCCCATTATCAAGATATATCAAAGAATATATTGGGAGCCGAGCTGCTTTCTTAAATTAGGACATCTAGCAGCCTGTATCCCTCCAGCTCCAGAAACTGTGATATTTAAAGGAAACTTGGGGCAGTTTTGTGCCCTCCCTGGTCCTTTATGTCAGTAGAAATCAACTCCAGAAATGTTATTTTCTTCCCAGCCTTTACAACTCCTGTACTGTCTCCACATCTCCTGCCTCAGGCTCATTTCACTATTTTCCCAAGAGTTAGATACCCTGGGTAGCTTCGGTCCTATCATCGTCTCCTGAATTACTGCCTAGGATTAATTAGTCAGTCACACCTACTTCCCAGGCCCTGACCTGGGAGAACCATCTTAGATCTTGCCCTGGTTGAAACTCACTTGTGGTAGTAGAATGTGAATTTAAGTTAGAGAAGAGAAGATCTCAGAACGATGGATTCCTTACAGAACCAACAACCAACAACAACAACATTATTTCCTGAGAATTTCACTATTTACAAAGTACTGTCCCATACATTATCTTATTTGCTCTTTCTAATCACCCTTTGAGGAAATTGATGATGATGATGATGACGACAATGACGATGACAATTTCTTTTTCACGAGTGACAAAAGACAGACTGAAAATGAGCAAGACCAAAAAGCTGGAAATACTGAAGATGAAATTCAAATCCAGGTCTTACGATTAGAAGTTCTGTGTTTTTTTCCTACCCCATTGTAAATGTTCATAGATTGTTGCTCTAGGGACTTAGACATCTGCTCATGTAGCATGGTATTTACTCCCTACTTCAAAAAATGTAGAGGAAATATTGTTTACCATAAGCCAAAATGAATCTACTTTATCTCAAAGTATCAATTTATTGTCTTTTTCTTTCCTACTATTAGGAGGTCAGTGTTTCCAGTTTCTGTCAGTTCTTATTTCACATTTCTTTATTAACTCTGGTGTATCCTAACTCAGATCATAATTTTTAAAGTTCAGATAATTTTCTTCTACAAGTAGTCTTCTTGTGAACCATGTATTTGCATACTGTAAGAAGTCTCTAAATCTCTCTATTCAGAATCACTAACATTTTCCTTTGTGAGCATGTGAACAAGACATGTCACTGAGCTGGACTGATAATATGTAAAGAAATAGAATATATCAGTGACCTCAAAGAGCTTGCTACCTACTAAGGATATTCAAATTTTAAATTTAAAAATTAATTTGAAAGTAAGATAGATCATTTCTATCGTAACTTTTTTGGCAGAAATTAGATGGAGTTACAGAAGAAGAGGGACCTAGTTCACCTGCCAGAAACACTTGAATGGCGAATTTAGTTAAGAAAACATAGGCTGGGTGCAGTGACTCATGCCTGTAATCCCAGCACTTTGGGAGGCTGAGGCAGGTGGATCACTTGAGGTCAGGAGTTCGAGAACAGCCTGAGTAACGTGGTGAAACCCCGTCTCTACTAAAAATACAAAACTTAGCCAGGCATGGTGGTGTATGCCTGTAACCCCAGCTACTCGAGAGGCTGAGGGAGGAGAATCACTTGAACCCAGCAGGCGGAGGTTGCAGTGAGCCGAGATCGCACCACTGTACTGCAGCCTGGGTGATAGAGCGAGACTCCATCTAAAAATAAGAAGAAAAAAATATGAATCAGAATGGCTTCCATTGTCCTTGGATACAGGTATAACCAAATATGTGTTTGTTTGGTTTTGTCTTTATTTGTCTGAATATTTAGCAGAACTGCCTTACCCCTCAGGCATGTCTGCTAAGCTTTTTAGAGTTTGGTCGTCCCTTGGTATCAGTTGGTTCCAGGAACACCAAGGATACCAAAATCCATGGATGCTCCAGTCCGTTGTATAAAATAGCATGGTATTTGCATATAACCCGTGTATATCCTCTCAAATACTTTAATCCATCTCTAGAGTACTGATAATACCTAATACAATGTAAATGCCTTGTAAATACTTGTTATATTGAACAAATTATTTTATTTGTATTATTTTTATTGTTTTATTGTTATTTGGGGTGAGTTTTTTTCTGAATATTTTCAATCCATGGTTGATTGAATTCGCAGGTGTGGACCCTACAGATATGGAGGGCCAACTGTACTGCCTCTTCAAGCCTCCCACTCGCATATATTTAATTACTTCTCATTAAAATAACCTCCAATCATTTTTCCTACAGTTAACACCATATGGCCTCAAGAATCAAAGTGAAGTATCGCCTCTCTGAGTTCTCCCTTACCCTTCCTACCTCTCTGTCTGATTTAGATTCCCTCTACACTACTAATATAGCCTCTACACATAATATAATCAGACTGAACCGGGACCACTAATTTGTTTTCTACTTCCTCACTAGACTGGAAGCTTCTTGAAAACATGAGCCATGTTTTATTTTAATTTTATTTATTCAACACAGATAGATGGATGGATGGACGGGTAGATAGATAGATAGAAGATAAAAACATAAATATCATTTAATATTTACAAGCAGGGATTTGAATTAAATTCAATATGACTCCATGACTCCAAGAGCCATGCTTTTTAAAATGTAATATGGTTTTTATTATATTTGATAAATGAATAAATTCTTGGATTGAATGGAATTAGTTATGCAATTAATTTATAAACTCTGTAATTGACTTTTTTCCACTTATTGAACATTAGAATCTCTTAGTAATCTGATGCTGCTTTCTCAAAGCATAAAAACCACCTGTGTCAGCATTACCTGGGCTTCTTACAAATTTCTTCCCCCAATCTATGTCTATACAATGAGAATTTTGAAACATGAGCCCTAAGAATCTGCATTTTAGTGAAATCTTTGATGCTTTGTAGTAGTGATAAAGTATGAGAACACTGCCATAGCCTATGAATAGCCAATAAATATTGAAGGTGGAAACAGAAATTACTGGTAAGGCTTATATTTTCTCTACCTTCTGAAAGATTCTTAGAGGCTGAGATAGACCCAAAAGTAGAGGTATCCACACAAAGGCCCCAAAACACAGATGATACAGCACCAAAACACGTAACATCAAATGCAAAAATCTTTTCTACATTTGTTATCAAGATGGGTATGGTATATTTGGGGCTGGAGGAGGAGGCGAATTAGTGGTGTGCTGGAATTGGCTTTTATAGGCTTTGAGAGCTTGCTGCTCTCAAATTTTTAGGCCAGACGCGATGGTTCACGCCTTTAATCCCAGCACATTGGGAGGCCGAGGCAGGCAGATTACTTGAGGTCAGGAGTTCGAGACCAGCCTGGCCAACATGGTGAAATCCCATCTCTACTAAAATACAAAAATTGGCTGGGTGTCACCTATAATCCCAGCTACTTGGGAGGCTGAGGCAGGAGGATTACCTGAATCCGGAAGGCAGAGGTTGCAGTGAGCCGAGATCATGCCACTGCACTCCAGCCTGGGCTACAGAATGAGACTGTTTCAAAAATAAATAAATAAACAAATTTTAAAAAATTTTACAATGTAGTTGTTAAACATAGCCATTATCAAAAATTAAATTACACAAATTTATAATTCATTAAATTATGTTAAAACAAAGGCAACAAATATTTAAAACTCATCACTGGCCGGGCACCATGGCTCATGCCTATAATCCCAGCACTTTGGGAGGCCGAGGCGGGCAGATCACTTGAGGCCAGGAGTTCGAGACCACCCTGGCCAACATGGCAAAACCCTGTC
>NW_012104488.1:2036257-2039606 GCF_000951045.1 Mandrillus leucophaeus
AAATAAATAAATAAATAAATAAATAAATATAAATAAATAAATAAAAGTCATCACTGTCTAAATGTAGTAAGCTCACTCTGTCTTGAGTTCTGCATCCATGGACTCAACCAACCAAAGATTCAAAATATTAGATAGAGAAAAAATCATTAAAAACATCAATATAACAATAAGAAAGAATATTAATAAAAATAATATAGCATAATAACTATTTACATAACATTTACATTATACCAGATATTATAAGCACTCTAGAGATGATTTAAAGTACACAACAGGATGTATGTAGGTTACATGCAAATACTATGCTATTTTATATAAGGGACTTGAGCATCCACAGATTTTGATACCCTCAGGTTCCTGAAACCAATCCCCCACAAACACCAGGGCATACCATGGATACCAAGGGTTTACTTTGTTACATAATTTATTACATTTTTCTTACTTTATTACTATATTACATTTTCTATTATCTTTGCTTTTGAGGTCATTTATTTCTATTGTATCTTTGTGGTGCAAATAGTGTATACTGGGGTGCTACTGTGCATCTCTTCCCAGTTCTGTGTTCAGTAATGTCATGCTAATAGCTTGAAATCAATCATGATGAGAGTATTTATACCATGGAAACTGGCAAACACTATAAATCAGAAATTGATTTGTGCTAAGGTTGAAAAATATTTCAATTTAATAAACATAATTTGTATAGGGTGAGAAATCATTTAACAGTAGATCATATATTGAATTTAGTGACAATAAGTTTATTGGGAGAAAGGCTAATTGAATTGGGATGTAGCTCAATTTGTCAAGTCATGGTTGAATGGCAACTATATGTTGGCTATGGATACAAGAATTTAGCAAAAATCAATGAAAGCATTTGCGATAAGTGACATATGACATTTGCAATTCAGAGTACATTTTATTATTATTTATAAATTGCCTGCTACACTTCCTTTTCAGCAGTAAAATCTGTAATAACTTGTGTACACCCAGATACACATACACTTTTTTCAGAAAATTAGTCGTTAAACACACCAAGAGGTTGTGGGAGTCGTGTGATGGTTCACCTAAATCTGAAGATCTTATCAATAGTTTCCAAGACAAAAGCTGGAGGTGCCAGCTATAAAACTCTTAGAAAAAAATTAAATGTACATCTTTGTGACCTTGTATTAGGCAATAGTTTCTTAGATATGACACTGATAGTACAAGTAACAAAAGAAGAAAATAAATGAACTCAACATCATCAAAATTAAACATTTTTATGGTTCAAGTGACTATTAAGAAAATAAAAAGGCAACCCTCAAAATGAGTGAAAATATTTGCAAATCACATATCTGATAAGGGATGGTATCCAGAACAGAAAACTCTTACAACTCGACACTAGAAAGACAAATTACCCAGTTTTAAAATGGGCAATAGATCTGAATAGATAATTCTGCAAAGATATACAAGTGGCCAATAAATACATGAAAAGATGCTTAACATCATTAGCTCTCAAGGAAATATGAACCAAAACCACAATGAGATAGCACTACACAACTACTAAGATGGCTATAATAAAAAAAGATACATAACAACAAATATTGGCAGGATATGAAGGAATCGAACCCACTTCATTCATTGCTAATGAGAATGTAAAATGGTGCAGCCTCTTGGGAAAACAGCCTGGCATTTCTTCCAAAGGCTAAACATAGTGTTACCATGTGACCCAGTAATCTCACTCCTAGGTATATACCCCAGAGAAGTGAAAACCTGTGCACACAAAAACTTGTATGTGAATGTTCACAACAGAATTAATTAAAATAGCCAAAAAAGGAAAACAAATCAAAGTCTGTCCACTGATGAGTAAATAAAACATGATATATCTGTACAATGGACTATTATTCAGCAATAAAAACAAAATGAGGTTGGGTATGCACAGGACCCAGCAAGGGAGACTAAACAGAAGCAGCTAATGAGGCAAGGAGAAAACCCAATCTTTGCAACCTCCCTGGAAGCTCTAGGTTTTATTGGTCCCATTTTACATGCAACTAAACAGAAGCTCAACGTAGTCATGTTACAAGATGCCTCAATAAGACAGGGTCAGAATCTAAACCGCCAATTATCTGAGTTTAGTTCAGGTTTTTCCACACTTCTAAGATTATAACTGAAGAAAAGATAAGATTCTAAAAATGTGTATTGTACTGTTGCTATTACTGTACTGTTACAGTACAGTAATATGTTAATGTGTATTGTTACTATTGTTTTAGCATTAGGTTTTTGGCCAGTAATTTACCATAAGAGCTACATTACTGAATTAAATTTGTCCCACTTCTGCAAAACACCAACAACGTACATCTACCTCAACTATCATCCCTACTCAAACTTCTCAATATGGTTAAATTGAAGAACATCTTTGGACTCACAGTGCTGACCAGCCAAGACCAAGGTATGTATCACACAAAGCTGTGGATACAGCGGTGGGAGATGGGCCTGAAGACAGTCCCAGATAAGAAGCACTGCTTGCCTCCTGCTGCAGCTACAGTTTTGTGAATCACCTGACTTCCTCCTCTCCTTGGCTGCTCAGTCCTTTTCTCCATGTTTGGTTTAATCAGTATTTTTCTCACTGTCCTAGCTTTCCCATTTTACCATTTTAACTGGAGTATTGTAAATAGCTAAAACAGCTTATAAACTGACTTAAATGTCTGGGATAGAGTAGTATTTAAATCTAGGAAACAGAAATTTAGAATGGTTAACGATGGAAAATTTGTTTTGGAAAAACTGTATTTGACCTTTAAAGCAACCAACATTGGTATATTTAAGAACCAAAAAAGTTTTAGGCAGAAATTCCTAGTAATGACATCTCATTAATAACAAAGAATTCTCTACTCCTTCACAGATCAAAAATTGTCTAGATCTTTCGTCAAGTTCAGTACAGTATTTATTTTTAAACCAAGCCCTGACCTCTAGTGGCTAAATTGAATTAATTCAATACCTGAACCTACTGAACAATCCTAATGACACAAAAAAAGACAGTCCAACATTATAACCTTCCTAATACAATGCAATAGGTAAAATCCAGTTCCACTTATGAAATATTTCTGCAAAAAACAAAAATCAATCCTGCATCTTATCTAGTGTCTAGGTCCAACAAGCAGTTTAGAGGAAACAAAAAGGCAGGTAAACATGTTAGACGCCACTAATCTAGAATGTGGAAAGTTCTACTGCACAAAAGGACATAAGAAATGTGGTAGAAGAGAAAATTATTATAGATTAAAACAATTATGTTTTATTGTTGCAGATTTAAAGTGTCCTAAGATACTTATAGATTAAAAGTATCATATTAAGCTAATGCTATGTGTGGACCTTGTTTTGA
>NW_012104488.1:2039656-2046419 GCF_000951045.1 Mandrillus leucophaeus
GCCTGGCATTTCTTCCAAAGGCTAAACATAGTGTTACCATGTGACCCAGTAATCTCACTCCTAGGTATATACCCCAGAGAAGTGAAAACCTGTGCACACAAAAACTTGTACGTGAATGTTCACAACAGAATTAATTAAAATAGCCAAAAAAGGAAAACAAATCAAAGTCTGTCCACTGATGAGTAAATAAAACATGATATATCTGTACAATGGACTATTATTCAGCAATAAAAACAAAATGAGGTTGGGTATGCACAGGACCCAGCAAGGGAGACTAAACAGAAGCAGCTAATGAGGCAAGGAGAAAACCCAATCTTTGCAACCTCCCTGGAAGCTCTAGGTTTTATTGGTCCCATTTTACATGCAACTAAACAGAAGCTCAACGTAGTCATGTTACAAGATGCCTCAATAAGACAGGGTCAGAATCTAAACCGCCAATTATCTGAGTTTAGTTCAGGTTTTTCCACACTTCTAAGATTATAACTGAAGAAAAGATAAGATTCTAAAAATGTGTATTGTACTGTTGCTATTACTGTACTGTTACAGTACAGTAATATGTTAATGTGTATTGTTACTATTGTTTTAGCATTAGGTTTTTGGCCAGTAATTTACCATAAGAGCTACATTACTGAATTAAATTTGTCCCACTTCTGCAAAACACCAACAACGTACATCTACCTCAACTATCATCCCTACTCAAACTTCTCAATATGGTTAAATTGAAGAACATCTTTGGACTCACAGTGCTGACCAGCCAAGACCAAGGTATGTATCACACAAAGCTGTGGATACAGCGGTGGGAGATGGGCCTGAAGACAGTCCCAGATAAGAAGCACTGCTTGCCTCCTGCTGCAGCTACAGTTTTGTGAATCACCTGACTTCCTCCTCTCCTTGGCTGCTCAGTCCTTTTCTCCATGTTTGGTTTAATCAGTATTTTTCTCACTGTCCTAGCTTTCCCATTTTACCATTTTAACTGGAGTATTGTAAATAGCTAAAACAGCTTATAAACTGACTTAAATGTCTGGGATAGAGTAGTATTTAAATCTAGGAAACAGAAATTTAGAATGGTTAACGATGGAAAATTTGTTTTGGAAAAACTGTATTTGACCTTTAAAGCAACCAACATTGGTATATTTAAGAACCAAAAAAGTTTTAGGCAGAAATTCCTAGTAATGACATCTCATTAATAACAAAGAATTCTCTACTCCTTCACAGATCAAAAATTGTCTAGATCTTTCGTCAAGTTCAGTACAGTATTTATTTTTAAACCAAGCCCTGACCTCTAGTGGCTAAATTGAATTAATTCAATACCTGAACCTACTGAACAATCCTAATGACACAAAAAAAGACAGTCCAACATTATAACCTTCCTAATACAATGCAATAGGTAAAATCCAGTTCCACTTATGAAATATTTCTGCAAAAAACAAAAATCAATCCTGCATCTTATCTAGTGTCTAGGTCCAACAAGCAGTTTAGAGGAAACAAAAAGGCAGGTAAACATGTTAGACGCCACTAATCTAGAATGTGGAAAGTTCTACTGCACAAAAGGACATAAGAAGTGTGGTAGAAGAGAAAATTATTATAGATTAAAACAATTATGTTTTATTGTTGCAGATTTAAAGTGTCCTAAGATACTTATAGATTAAAAGTATCATATTAAGCTAATGCTATGTGTGGACCTTGTTTTGACGCTGATTTGGACAAAGTTTTTTAAATAGTGAAAATTAGGGACATGTGAACTGAATGTTATATGATACGACAGAATTACAGTTCACTTTTAAGGTATGATACTGATATAATTGCTTTTTAAAATTATCTCTTAGATAGATATATAGTGAACTATTTACGACTGGAATTTTAAAAATTACCGATGCAAAGGCCCTGTCTTAGGAACAGGAAAGAGGCTAGTGTGGAGTGAATGAGGGGATGATAAGACTTCTAATGAGAGAGGACATCATCAGAGTGTCATAAAACCCCAAATTCAGACTCGTGTACCTGACGTGCAGTTGATGCCAAATACTGACACACAGGTGCTCAGAGATAGAGGAAGATTTATTTGATTTGGCCAACGCAAGAAGGCAAGAGAGCAAGATTTCTCAAATTCATCTTAACAAAAAGAAGCGGAGGCTGGGCACAGGGGCTTATGCCTATAATCCCAGCATTTTGGGAGGTGGAGGCAAGTGGATCACTTGAGGTCAGGAGTTCAAGATCAGCCTGGGCAACATGGCGAAACCCTGTCTCTACTAAAAATACAAAAATTAGCCAGCTGTGGTGACGGGCAGCTATAATCCCAGCTACTCAGGAGGCTGAGGCAGGAGAATGGCTTGAACCTGGGGGGCAAAGGTTGCAGTGAGCCCAGAGCACTGCACTCCAGCCTGGACGAAAGAGTGAAACTCCATCTCAGAAAATAAAGAAGCAGCAGAAGCAGGGAATTTTTAGGCAGCCAAAGGGTAAGGGAGCGGCAGTTTCAGGGAATGAAGGGGTAAAGTCTATGTTTCTTCAGTCTCAGGTAATACCTTGAGCAACCAGACACCTGGGCATCAGCAGCTGTTTGTGAAGTCCTTAGAGGTATTTATTTCACCTTTGTTAACTCACCGTTGAGCCCACTGATCTCCTCACTGTTTCTGAATGTGGTTCCTCCCATCCCTCCTGCTGCTCTCCCCACCTTTCCACTTGTTGGCCCCTCCCTCACTTCCTTCAGATTTTTTTTTGCTTGCAGTTTAATTAGTCCTTCACTAACTGTTTTTAAGTCGACATCATTCCTGCCTCTCTCCATCCAGCACTCCCTATATGCCTTTCCCTGCTTTTTCTTGTTCATGGCACTTATTATCATCTGATAAAGAGAAAGCCCCTGCCATTTGGCAATTGGCCTGATGTTCACAGCTTGGCCCCGTTCTCCTGCTGTACATAAACAATTTCATAGACGGTCAACAACAGACAAGGACACTCTGAGATTTTGATAAAGTGAGACAAAAACAAGGCCACTGTGCCACCCACAAATTACCAAACACCTCTTTTCTTTTTGCTAAAATTAATTCTGCTGCTTCTTTATCAAATACAACTTTAGCCTCAATCTAGTCTGTCATCTCTATATGTAAGATTTATTAAGATGCCCAATCAGAATTTCCCCTACTTCCTGACAACTGTAAATCCAGAGCAAAGCTCTATGTTATGAGACCCTGTTCCAAGTTGCCCAGCTAAAGCCCAAATCCTATAATAGATTACACTCTTTTTCTGAGTCACCTATGGGTCCCTGTGGTGACTGTTGTCCCTCTCTGCAAAAAATAACAAACCCTAGTTGTTCAACTATAGATGTGTTCCTGGTGGCCTTTGCCTGAAGGACACAGACACATATAATGTACTACGTGTTCTCATTTATTCATTTCTCCCTCTAGGAAGTATCTCTCTGAGGTCATACATATTTATCCCTTTGGACACTACTAATGTTCCCAGCAGTTGGAAACATACCTAGTATATTAGAAGCCTCAAGAAATAGTTATTAATGGATGAATATTTGAGCAACAAGATTGGAGTAGGCATTAGAGATGTGTTAAAATAGCTAAATGGGAGGCCATTAGACTGAACTAACTCTGACACCCTGGGTTCCCACATAAGCAAACTGAAACCTAACGAAATTTTAAACTTTATCTCAGCCAATCACAAATGGCCAATTGGGCATTATTTATATTGTCTTGAATCTGTCACTGAAATAGTCCAAATAAAGCAATCGCTCAAACTTTAACCAGACAAATAATTTCTTTGATTTCACATTCACCCTATAAAAGATTTTCCTTCAACCCCTTCCAGATTTCTGAGCGAGCCCCTAACCATTCCCTGCTTGTTTCATGAATCACTGTCTGCTCAAATAAACTCTTAGTTTTTAATGTGCCAAAGTTTATGTTTTAATAGATGCAAACATGAATCAGAGCAAATCCTGGAGATGTTCTGCAGGCAGTGGTCCAGTTATATGAATGCCTATTCAATAAGGTTGCCTGGATAAAGGAAGAAAGGGGCAAGAAACGAATCAAATTCTACAGTGGGGACCACTATGTTTCTCTGCTTTCAGTGCCTGCTTTATTATTCTTTTCTTTTGCTTTCTTTCTTTATCAGGGTCACCCTCAGGAAAAAGTCAGACACACTCCCCTGACACCAGTACTGGCTGGAGGAAACAGGTTTAGCATATGTCAATGAGAACCATACATGCTATGGAGTTTCATGCCAAAGCTATCAAGCTTCCCTTTGACAGCCTCAGTGAGAAAACAAGTCAATAGCAATGCATTAATTGGAATTTAGAAACCTGACTTATTTTTTTAAAAGGCTGAAAATTATTATACGTTACAGAACAATGGTTCTCACACTCCAGGGCACTTAAGAATCCCCTGAGGTGTTAGAAAAAGAGACTTTTTAATTGAAATAAGTTTCTAAATTTATAATATAATTAGTATTTTGAGATTAAAGTCTTAAGAAATCTAAATTTATAAATTCATAAATTGAATATTCTCTAAAACACCAGCAACTCCAGGTATTTTTTCAAGCCCCAAATCTTCCCTTGTCAAAACAATTAGCAATGCACCTGACATTTATCAGGCATCTTTGTAAGTTCTGTTGCCTTTATTATACAAGGGCTCTCTTGCCTTTATAGCCAACCCACCTTCTTCTTTTCCTTGGATTCAGCTGTTATCTTTCTGCCAATTATCAATAAATTAATAATTTTGATGAGGGAATCTCTTTCAGGTTTGGTAATGTTATGGGATCTTTGAGATGTCCTTCTGGCTGGAAACCCCTGGCTGGTGGAGGCTTTGCCCAACTTTTGCTCAACCCACTGGGCTCGTTCTGCCCACTTGGCCTGGCAGGCTGTACTCAGCTCATGCCACTGGCCTGGATCCCACACCTCCAAAGGAGACAGTGAGTCAAGCATGGAACAACAAGGGTTATGTGTGTGTGAGCATGGGGTCTGGCCACTGCACAGTCAGACATGCAGCTGCTGCCATGGGGCAGGCAGCTTCAGGTGCCAGCATAGGCGCCGGCTCTCAGTGAGGCTGCAGCTGGACAGGGCGCATCACAAGGAGCTTCTCTGGCTGGCACCAGGGAAAGCGGTAGTGCCTGGAAGCTTGGAGATGCCAGGAACCACAGGGCCCTAAAGAAGGAGTCACAGCCCCGGCTCAGGGAGCTCCCAGGTCTAGACTTCCCAAAGGGCCACAGCTCTCCTTCTCTTTGCCTGCAACGTGGGAAGCAAAGGGCATGTTTCAGCCCTGTTTGTATTACAGTTCTCTTAGCCTTGCCATTCAGTGGCTCCCAAGTTCTTGTCTTGTGACCAGGAAAAATGAGGCACGTACCCAAGTGAAGGGTGAGCAAAATGATGAAGAGCTTTACTGAGCGATAGAACAGCTCAGTCTCCCACAAAGGGCAGCTCCTTTCCTCAGCCAGGGCGTCCTGTCAAGTGTTCAGCTCCTAACAGAGCAGGTAGCTCCTCCCTGCAGTCTGGCCGTCCAAACAAGTGTTCACTCTCGACAGGGAGAGTTGCTCCTCTCTGCAGCTGTTCCTCCCGTGGTCCAGCCACCAGCAGAGATGGTAGCTCCTCTCTGCAGCTGGTCATCCCGTCATCTGTTCAGCTCTGGCTGAGCCCTGGGCTTTTATGGCCTCAGAGGAGAGGAAGTACCCACTGACTGGTCAACGGGAGGCCATGGCGGGGGTGGGGCCAGAAAAGCCACCACAAGTTCCCGCTCCGATCAGCTGGATGGACAGTCCAGCCCCAAGATTTCAGGCCTTCCCTGGCCTGAAGATGGGGCCTCACCAGGGACTTGCCCCCCTTCTGCCCTCTTAAGAGCCTGTCTGCCTCCTGCCGCTGTCCATGGCACCCAGACTGCTCGAGTCACGGGGCACCTGTAGGCCAGCACCGGGCTGCTCTCAGCCACTCCTCAGCTTCCTGTGTACTCCTCAGTGCCCAAAGTCCGGAGGGGGTCTAGGCAGCAGGGGACTGACGTGTCAGCACTGTCCCGAGCTTGTGCACACCGGCAGGATGTGACGGCGCCCGGGCTGGGCCCCACCCCAGCTCCAAGATCAAAGCAGTGCAGGGAACAGGGAGAGGCCAGGCAGGAGCAGGCACCCCCGAGCCTGTGGGGACAGGGGGGCCTTCCTGACCCCAAGGGTACAAATCCCAGAGAGGGCCTGGGTCCTGCACCTGGGAAGGTGGGCCTCCTACCCGCTCTGGGGAGTGTACAGGCAGCCCCCGCCATGCCTTCCTCACAGCCTAGGGCAGGGGCTCCAGGTACCTGCTGGGTGCCTCTCCGCCCACCCTTCTGTGCCCAATCGCGTCGCTCCATCACTCCCACTCTGGGCTGGGCGACTTGGCCTGGCCTCATAGCGGCGGCCCCCAGGGGGCTGCGGGGCGGCTTCTGCTTGTCCTTGGCTCCCTCTGGTTCCGTGAAGCGTGAAGCGTGGCACAGCCCCGGGCCCAGCTCCGCCTTGTCCCCACGCCCTCCCCACAGCAGCAGTGCGTGGGTGAGAGCAGCAACGTGGGGCCAGGGTCCCAAGTGATGGAGGCTCCGGGCCTAGGGGCGGGTCCCACCTGGCTGCATGAGTTTGGGTGCAGCACAGGAGGGTGCTTCCCGTACGTGGGGCACAGGGGACCCACCACCGCCACTGCTGCTCCCACAGCCGTTCCTGCTGCCACCACTCGCACCTCCCCACTGCAGCCGGTGTGGTGGCAGTGGCCTCTCCGGACCACCCGCTGCTGCCATCAGTAAGTTTCCAGACCTGA
>NW_012104488.1:2047850-2050235 GCF_000951045.1 Mandrillus leucophaeus
TTTTCATGTGCTTATTGGCCATTTGTACCTCTCCTTTGGAGAAATGTCTGTTCAAATTATTTGCCCATTCTTAAATTGGGTTATTTGGGTTTTTTGTTGTTGAGTTGTAGACGTTCTTTACATATTCTTTATTTATATATATATCAAATGTATTATTTGTAATATATTTGTCTCATTCTGTTGGTTGCCTTTTCACTCTATTGATGTACAGAAGTTTAGCAGGAGAGGTTTTAAGAGCTAGAGTAGGGGATAGTAAGTCATCTATGTTACCTGGCCTTACCTAAAGAAAACGCAAACTTTCCTATATCTTCCTGATAGGAGGTACTGTTATAACTTGGAGCTAAACCCCCTCTGAAGTTGGTTACTGCCCTCCCACAGAAACTGGAGACAGGGGCTCTATCTTCCTTGATTATTACATTTCAAGGAGATGGCCCTCAAGTCCTTAAGAAAGACATTCCGGGGTTGTAGAATTGTTAACAGGCATTTAAAAAAAAAAAAAATCATATCTCAAAGGAGCAAAAAAAGAGCCTAAAAGTTTTTTATAGTAAATGATCTAAGAAAAGGGAGGTCAGTGGTCTAGAGTTGGGAAGAAATCCTATCTAAAGTTAGGATAACTAAGAGAAATACTAATGAGACTTTATTTTGGCCACCTTGGTTAAAATAAAACATTTGGAGGCCGGGCAAGGTGGCTTATGCCTGTAATCCCAGCACTTTGGTAGGCCGAGGTGGGCGGATCACCTAAGGTCAGGAGTTCAAGACCAGCCTGACCAACATGATGAAACCCCATCTCCACTAAAAGTACAAAAATTAGCCAGGCATGGTGGCGCCCACTACTAGTAATCCCAGCTACTCAGGAGGCTGAGACAAGAGAATTGCTTGAACCCAGGAGTTGGAAGTGAGCCAAAATCACGCCATTGCACTCCAGCCTGGGTGACAGAGCGAGACTCTGTCTCAAAAAATTATACACATACATACATACATACATACAAAAGAATGAGCTGGGTGTGGTGGCGGGAGCCCGTAATCCCAGCTACTAGGTAGGCTGAGGCAGGAGAATTACTTGAACCCAGGAGGCGGAGGTTGCAGTGAAACAAGAATGTGCCATCACACTTCTGCATGGGCGACAAGAGCAAAACTCCATCTCAAAGGGAAAAAAAAAGCATTTGGGGACATTACAGATGAGAAAAACTAATTCCAACTGGAAGAAATCCCAGAAAGTATCTCAGAGGTATTAACATTTATGTAGTCAAGCAGGCTGGTATAAGATTCAAAAGGCAAATTTATTAAAAAAGAAAATGCCAGGTAAAGGAAAATTATCAGTTAAAAAGAAATAGAGAAATAAAAGTTTATAACAAGATAGACAATGCAGCCAGCAAGACAGCAGGATGTAAAGGAGTTATTATGGAAGACTCTGTCTGGGAACATGGATAGGCCTGGACCATGGAGGGCCTAAATGTCATATTAGGAATTCAGACTTCATGTTAAGGACACTAGGGGCTCAAAAAAATGTACCAGGGGGCATATGACATGGTCTGGGTTCTGGAAGTGTGGAAAGCAGCTGGAGAGAGGGAGTCAGGCAGGAGAGAACGCTTTGTCTTTCCATTGCCATGGCCGTGGCTGGCACACCTGGCAGAACAGCTGTCCACAAGCCAACAGGTAGCGCCTCCTCACATACTGCTGCAACTACCCTCTCTCTGCCTGCACTTGCACCTGCCCTGTCCTGGGAGGAGTGACTTGAGCCAGAAAAGAAACTGTGACATCGGTAGCAATGGTACCAGAGTGGCAAGCATTAGGGAAGGAGGAACAGAGTGACACTCATAAGAAAATAATTTCTTTCACAGCACAGCCAGGCAGCCTTCAACTCTAAAATCGAGGACCCACTATCGCAGGGGGAGCTCAAGGCAACAGCCCTGACAGCACCAGTGGAGGGAAGCGAGGCTCCTGATGAGTTATTTGCATCACAAGTACCCAAGTATCCAACACAGCCAGACTTGGGTGGGTCTCCTCCACCACCACTGTTGGTCACTGAAAGACCACTTAATATGTTACTCTGTGCCTCTTTTCTTTCAAGTAAACTGGCAGTTAGATCTAGAGGCTTGATTAAATTCAGATTTATGATTTTATAAAAAAATGTCATAAACAGTAATACTATAAAGTACTATTTATATAGTATAGTACATAGCACATAATCTTTGATCATCTCACTTTGGGTATTGTTAAGATTGGCCAGGTATTGTCAGCCTGACACAGTATAAAGTGGATCACTACTAAGTTTCCTTTCAACCTGCCACTGATTTGGTTATTTGGCAACCATTAGTAATTATTCCCCAGAAGCATTATTTTCTTACAGGTTGCAAAATGGTGATATTCTATCACTTCTTCTTC
>NW_012104488.1:2051575-2052190 GCF_000951045.1 Mandrillus leucophaeus
CCCGCTGCTGCCATCAGTAAGTTTCCAGACCTGAACCAGCCACAAATTGCCCCTGGTGGGGTCTACCCAAGTGGACGAAACCATCTTTAAGAAATAACACTAACTGGTTGCCCTCTAACTGTAACAATGCTTATTTTAGGCAAACTTTAAAATAGATATGTAGGATCTGGATCTCTAAAAAGAGATATGTATTTCTTCAAAGAAAACACTAATACAGTACTGACTATTCCGTTTGTTGCCACAAGATGTCACTTACATACAAGCAAACTCTCTATGTATACTAGAAAGGATTTTGTTTCAGAATTTTTTGGGTCCTAATTTGTGAGGACACCCGGTCATCCATTCTGGATGATAAAAATATGAACACAAAATGCTTCCTGACCTCAAAAGGCTTAAAAGCTTATAAAGAAGCAGATGTGTGCTCAAGTAGCTAAACACAATTCATAGCACAATTCAATGCACCAGAAATGCACACTCTCTAAGCAAAAATTGGCCTGGACAAAGTTAAATAGTCAAGGAAGACTTTATTTAAGGATATTGTGATAGGTGAGAAAGTCCAGAATATAGTATGAACTCAACTCCACTGAAACAAAGGGGAAGAGAATTGGGTTTGGG
>NW_012104488.1:2055168-2060573 GCF_000951045.1 Mandrillus leucophaeus
AAAAAAGGAAAAAAAAAAATTTTCCCCTATCAACTCTTTGGTTTACTCTGAATTCCAGTTTGTGTAGGAAAGCAAAAACTTTGGTTTAAAAAGCTTTTTAAAAGCAATTTCAGAATAATGAGTTAGTGCCCTAGCAATCCTCAATGTGACCAGTGAGAGGTTTTATAAAAGCATTGAAATTTATGTATTTAGAAATTTTTGATGTATTTCAAACCATTTCAGTTAAAAAAATCTTTCTGATTCTCCTTGATGCTCCAATAGTCCGTTCTTTTGCCAGTAGGAGCTCTTTCAAATTGGGCTCTGTATCATCGCTTACAGAAATACACACACACACACACACACACACACACATACACACACACACAGACACACAGAGGATTGGGAACACACATGCCTTCTGCTTCTAAGAGTTCATCTAGTTATCCTCATCTGCTAGTGGATCTGTTCATATTCCAGTGGCCAAAATGAGTCACATAGCCACATGCAAAATCACCATGAGGAAGTATACTCTGCCCACACCGAAGCCATGGGAAGGAGAGTGAGAAATAAAAATGTTTTAAAATCCTGTGAACTAATACTACTATCTCCCACATTGAATGTGATGGTTCATTTTACATGTCAATTTTGTTAGGCTACAGTATACAATCAAACATTAATCTAGGTGTTGCTGTGAAGGTATTTTGAAGATATATTTAATATCTATAATCAGTTAACTTTAGGCAAAGGAGATTAATCTTGATAATGTGGGTGGAACTTATTCAATTAGCTGAAGGCCTTAAGAGCAAAATCTGAGATTACTCAGAGAAAAAGAAATTCTGCCTCAAGACTACAGTATCAACTCTTGCCTGAGAATCCAGCCTACTCAGCTGCCCAACAGATTTCAGACTTGCCAGCTTCCATAATCACCCGAGCAAAATATTTAAAATGGGATGGCTCTGGTCAGAGCAATTAACCAAGGAAAAGAAATGAAAGGGTTCAAACTGGGAGAAAAAAAAGTATAACTATCTCAGTTCACAGATTACATGATTCTATATATAGAAATCCTAAAGAATATATACTTGTATACACACATAAAAATTATTAGAGCTAATAAGTAAATTTTCAGAGTACTAGGTCAACACCTGCTATGATTTGAATATATCCCCCCAAAGGACATGCTAGAAACTTAATCCATAATGCAACAATGTTGGGTGGTAAGCCTAATGTAAGTTGTTTAGGTCATGAGGTCTCCACTCTCATGAATAGATTAACGCCAATTGTAAAAGGACTTGAGGCTTCAAGTTTGATCCCTTGCTCTCTAGCCCTCTCTTTGCCCTTCCACCATGGGATAACATACAAACCAAGTAGGCTCTCACCAGATGGCAGCCCTTCAATCTTAGACTCTTCAGCATCCAGAACTGTGAGTCAATAAATTTCTGTTTATTATATATTACCCAGTCTGTAGTATTCTGTTACAGCAGCAGAAAATGGACTAAGACAATACCCTAGAATCAATTGTGTTTCTATACATAAGCAATGAGCAATCTGGAAAATTTTTTTAAAATTGTCATTTATAATAGCATTTGCTAAGAACTGAATATGTCCCCTCAAAATTCATATATTGAAGCTCAAACCCCCAATGTCACTGTATTTGGAGATGGGACCTATAACAAGGTAACTGAGGTTAAATGGATCACAAGAGTGGAATTCAGATCCTATAGATTAGTATCTTTATTAAAAAAAAAAAAAAAAAAAAAACCCCACCAGATCTCTTTCTCTGTGTGTGTGTTTCTCTGTCTGTTTCCCTTCCCTTTTCCCCTTCCTTTGACATATGAGAATGCAGAAAGAAGGTGGCCATGGACTCGCCAGTAAAAGAGCCCTCACCAGAAACCAAATTGGCAAGCACCTTGATCTTGGACTTTGCAGCCTCCAGAACTGTGAGAAATAAATTTCTGTTGCTTAGGCTGTTCAGTATATGGTATTTTATTATAGTGGCTTGAGCAAACTAAGATAGATTTTGCTACCAAGAAGTTGGGTGTTGCTTTAATAAAACCTAAAAATGTGAAAGTGGCTTTGGAACTAGGTAATGGGTAGAGGCTAAAAGAATTCTGAGGTGCATGCTAGAAAAAGCCTAGATTTCCATGCTAGAAATATGGATGTTAAAGGCAATTCTGGTAAGAACTCAGAAATACAGTTGAAGACAAAGCCTCCATCTTCTTAGAGAAAACATAATCATGAACAGAATTTTGGTAAATACCTGTTTGTTAAAGGCCATTCTTGTGAGGTCTCAGATGAAAGTGAGGAGCCGGTCACTGGACGACAGAAGAAAGGCAATCCTTGTTATAAAGTAGCAAATAACTTGGCTGACTTGTTTTCTAGTGTTTTCTGTAAGACAGAATTTATGAATGACAAAATTGAATATTTATCTGAGATTTTTAAGCAAAATGCTGAAAGTGTGACCTAGATCTTCCTGAATGCTTATAGTAAAATGCAAGAGGAGAGAGATGAATGAAAGAAGAAATTGTTAAGCAAAAAGGAACCAAAACTTAAATATCTGGAAAATTCTCTGCCTGTCATATTGCATAAAATGAGAAAGTATATTCCAAAGAGAACACCAAAGGTATGGTTAGACTATCATTTGATAAATAAATGATGAGATTATATGAGCAGAAACACTGCCTGTTTCAACTGAAGGAGATGCAGACAAGACAAAAATGATAGAAGGCTTTTACATGTCCTAGATTCTACGGGTAGGACAATAGAGCTTTCCAGCTGCTAACTTGTATTATTCTTTTTTTTTTTTTTTTTTTTTAAGATGGAGTCTCACTCCATTGCCCAGGCTGGAGTGCAATGGCATGATCTCGGCTCACTGCAACTTCCACCTCCCAGGTTCAAGTGATGCTCCTGCCTCAGCCTCCCAAGTAGCTGGGATTACAGGCGAGCACCACCAGGTCAAGCTAATTTTTGTGTATTTAGTAGAGATGGGGTTTCACTATGTTGTCTAGGCTGGTCTGAAATTCCTGACCTCGTGATCTGCCCACTTTGGCCTCCCAAAGTGTTGGGATTACAGGCATGAGCCACTGTACCTGGCCATACTTGCACTATTCTTTAAGAAAAGGGGAGATGGACCTCAAAGCAATTCAGATGTTATCAAGGCCATTACCTAGCAAAACTTTTGGGATGAGACTCTGCCTGGGAGAGCGTGCCTGGCAGAGTGTGAGGAGAGGTACAGCATCCACCTGGGGTCCAGAAGGCAGGGCCACCACCCTAGCAGGTCTGGAAGGCAGGGCACTGAATCAAAATGGATTATTCTCGAGCCTTAATATCTATTAGAATTTGCCTTGCTAGATTTTTGGACTTGCTTGGGACCTGTCCTCCCTTCCTTTTTCCCTATTTCTTTTCTTTCCTTTCTTTCTTTCTATTTTTTTTTTTTTTTTGAATGCCTATTCTATACCTGTTCTGCCACTGTATTTTGGAAGCAAATAATTTGTCTGGTTTTACAGTTTCATAGGGAGAAAATTTGCATCAGGATGAATCATATCTCAAGTCTCATCCTTATCTGTTTTAGGTGATATTTAGAAGAGACTTTGGACTTCAGACTTCAGAGTTGATGCTGGAATGAGTTAAGGCTTTTGAGACTGTTGAGGTGGTATGAATGTATTTTGTATTCAATAAGGACATGAATTGCAGGAGTACAGAAGTCTGTTGACCAAATTATATCCCCACAAAATTCATATGTGTAACCCCAAACCCCAATGTCACTGTATTGGAGATAAGATCTATAAGGAGGTAATTAAAGTTTAAGAAGATCATAAAGGTGGAGCCCTTATCCAATATAATTAGTATACTAATAAGAAGAGACATGAAAGCTAGTATGCTTGCACAATGGATTCTTGGTTATGACACCAAAAGCACAAGTAACAAAATAAATTAGACTTCATCAAAATTTAAAAGTTTGCACACTAAAGGATCTTATCAAGAAAGTGAAAAGATAACCTATAGAATGGGAGAAAGTATCCACTAATGATATATCTCATAAGGGTCTAATATCCAGAATATATAACTACACATAACTTGAACAACAAAAAGATAAACAACTCAATTTTAAAATGTGGAAAGACCTCAACAGAGAGTTCTCCAAAGAAGATATACAAATGGCCAACAAGAGCGTGAAAAGATGCTCAACAAAACTAGCCATTAGGGAATGCAAATCAAACCCACAATAAAATACCACTTTATACCCTTTGGGATAGTTACTATCAAAGGAATAATAGAAAATTATGGTGTTAATGAGGATGTGGAGAAATTGGAATCCCTGATAATGCTCTTGGTATGTAAAATGGTTCAGCTGCTGCAGAAACATTTGTTTATGGGTTCCTCAAATATTTTCACGTATAATTACTATAAGACCCAGAAGTTCCACTATGTTTATACCCAAAAGAATCGAAAACAGGGACTTGAACAAATACTTGTATACAAATGTTCATATAATCACTATTCACAATAGCCCGAAAGTGGAAACAACCCAAATGTCCATCAGTGGATGGACAGGTAAAACTGTGGCATCTAGGTACAGTGGAATAGTAGCCATAAAGAGAAATGAAGTACTGATACATGCCACAAGGTGTACAAGGTGAACCTGCAAAAGATCATGCTAAGAAAACAGACCAAGAGGTCACACATTCCATTTATATGAAATATCCATATTAGGTACCACAGTTTGAAAGCTGATTGGCATTTACCAGGGGCTGAGAGAGGGAAGAATGGGAGTAACCACTTAATGTGTTCGGATTTTATTTTGAGGTGTACTTTAATACATTTATAATGTGTGCAACCACCACCTCTAATTCCAAGACATTTTCATTCATCATGACACTTGGCATTGTGAATGGCAAATAATAAATGCTCATTAAAAAGGTTCACCCCAGGCCGCGCACGATTGGCTCACGCCTGTAATCCCAGCACTTTGGGAGGCCGAGGCAGGTGGATCACTAGAGATCAGGTGTTCAAGACCAGCCTGCCCAACATAGTGAAACAGTCTCTACTAAAAATACAAAAATTAGCCGGGTGTGGTGGTGCACCCCTATAATTCCAGCTACTCCGGAGACTGAAGCAGGGGAATAGCTTGAACCCAGGAGGCAAAGGTTGCTGTTAGCTGAGATTTCACCACTCCACTCCAGCCTGGGCGACAGAGCAAGACTGTCTGAAAAACAAACAAACAAAACAAAACAAAACAAAACAGACTTTACAATGCGGGCTGGTAATGCGGTTTCTGAATTTTTAGAACCCTTCTCTGGGGTGATTTTTTAAAAAACATTAAACTCATTGGCAATTGATATACTACAGAAGGTTGTACGCATTGGACTAGTAAATGTAGGTAACGGTGTCGCTGTTTCTCCATTTGGATGTGTTAAGCAAAGAGAAAA
>NW_012104488.1:2066516-2068695 GCF_000951045.1 Mandrillus leucophaeus
ATATATATATATATGTAAATATACATAAGATAAAATTTCCCATTTTAGTAATTTTTCAATGTACAATTCAGTGGTCCTGAGTATATTCACAGTGTTATACAAACATCACCACTATCTATTTCTAGAACTTTTCCATCACCCCAAATAGAAACTCTATGTCCATTAAATAATGACTTCCAATTCCTCCTTCCCATATCCCCTAGTAAACCATTCGTCCTTCTGTCTCATGAATTTGACTACTCTAGATACCTCATATAAGTGGAATCATGTAATATTTATACTTTCATTTCTGGCTTATTTTATTAGCCTAATGTTTTCAAGGTTCATCCATAATGTAGCATGTATCAGAATTCCATTCCTTTTTCAGGCTAATACTCCATTGCATGTATTAACCACATTTTATTGATACATTTATCTGTCGATGGACATTTGGAGTGTTTCCACCTTTTGGCTATTGTGAATAATGCTACTATAAATGTTAGTGTGCAAATATCTGTTCAAGTACCAGCTTTCAATTTTTCTGGGAATATACCTAGAAGTAGAATTGCTGGATCACATGGTAATCCTGTGTTGAACTTTCTGAGAAACAGCCATACTGTTTTCTGCAGCAGCATATTGTATTCTCACTAGCAAGGTACAAATATCCAGATTTCTCCACATTCTTGACAACACTTGTTATTTTCCGCTCTTCTGATAATATTTATCCTAATGAATATGAAGTGGTATTGCATTGTAGTTTTAATTTGCACTTCCCAAATGATGAGTGATGCTAAGCACCTTTTCATGTGCTTATTGGCCATTTGTACCTCTCCTTTGGAGAAATGTCTGTTCAAATTATTTGCCCATTCTTAAATTGGGTT
This sequence comes from Mandrillus leucophaeus, assembly GCF_000951045.1. NCBI lineage: Eukaryota > Metazoa > Chordata > Mammalia > Primates > Cercopithecidae > Mandrillus > Mandrillus leucophaeus. Next base: position 2,067,377 of record NW_012104488.1, read on the forward strand.
ATTTGGGTTTTTTGTTGTTGAGTTGTAGACGTTCTTTACATATTCTTTATTTATATATATATCAAATGTATTATTTGTAATATATTTGTCTCATTCTGTTGGTTGCCTTTTCACTCTATTGATGTACAGAAGTTTAGCAGGAGAGGTTTTAAGAGCTAGAGTAGGGGATAGTAAGTCATCTATGTTACCTGGCCTTACCTAAAGAAAACGCAAACTTTCCTATATCTTCCTGATAGGAGGTACTGTTATAACTTGGAGCTAAACCCCCTCTGAAGTTGGTTACTGCCCTCCCACAGAAACTGGAGACAGGGGCTCTATCTTCCTTGATTATTACATTTCAAGGAGATGGCCCTCAAGTCCTTAAGAAAGACATTCCGGGGTTGTAGAATTGTTAACAGGCATTTAAAAAAAAAAAAAATCATATCTCAAAGGAGCAAAAAAAGAGCCTAAAAGTTTTTTATAGTAAATGATCTAAGAAAAGGGAGGTCAGTGGTCTAGAGTTGGGAAGAAATCCTATCTAAAGTTAGGATAACTAAGAGAAATACTAATGAGACTTTATTTTGGCCACCTTGGTTAAAATAAAACATTTGGAGGCCGGGCAAGGTGGCTTATGCCTGTAATCCCAGCACTTTGGTAGGCCGAGGTGGGCGGATCACCTAAGGTCAGGAGTTCAAGACCAGCCTGACCAACATGATGAAACCCCATCTCCACTAAAAGTACAAAAATTAGCCAGGCATGGTGGCGCCCACTACTAGTAATCCCAGCTACTCAGGAGGCTGAGACAAGAGAATTGCTTGAACCCAGGAGTTGGAAGTGAGCCAAAATCACGCCATTGCACTCCAGCCTGGGTGACAGAGCGAGACTCTGTCTCAAAAAATTATACACATACATACATACATACATACAAAAGAATGAGCTGGGTGTGGTGGCGGGAGCCCGTAATCCCAGCTACTAGGTAGGCTGAGGCAGGAGAATTACTTGAACCCAGGAGGCGGAGGTTGCAGTGAAACAAGAATGTGCCATCACACTTCTGCATGGGCGACAAGAGCAAAACTCCATCTCAAAGGGAAAAAAAAAGCATTTGGGGACATTACAGATGAGAAAAACTAATTCCAACTGGAAGAAATCCCAGAAAGTATCTCAGAGGTATTAACATTTATGTAGTCAAGCAGGCTGGTATAAGATTCAAAAGGCAAATTTATTAAAAAAGAAAATGCCAGGTAAAGGAAAATTATCAGTTAAAAAGAAATAGAGAAATAAAAGTTTATAACAAGATAGACAATGCAGCCAGCAAGACAGCAGGATGTAAAGGAGTTATT
>NW_012104488.1:2068745-2071729 GCF_000951045.1 Mandrillus leucophaeus
GGCAGGCCGGGGCGGGGGTTGAGGCAGCTAACCTCCGGGCGGACGCCGAGTACATCGCTTTTCGCGGGGTTGCTAAGCTGAACTTTGAATTTTAGTTTGACTTTTGGGTTCCAGATACGGGTATTTCCGGACATTGGCAAGAATTTTGCCTTGCGTGTCTTCGGAGGCGTTTTTCTTGGTGTCCATATTGCATAAAGGCTGGTCGCTCCTCTGTGGAGATGACGGTTTTACAGGTAAAGCCTAAGTTGTGACAGAAGCTCCTGCAGTGGGAAGACTGGTCGATCAGGGAAATCAGTAGAATTGATAGCAACGTTTAGAATTTGAATTAATTACTGGCCATGGTTACCCGGCGCTCAGAACTGAACTTGGAGAACAGTTGCCCTGGAAGCCATCTCCCATAGCCATTGCGTAGTGGGGGCCGCGTCTTCTTGAGTGCAATTCATCAGTCTCTAGTAGGACTCGAAATATAAAGTGAAGAGCAGGATTTTCGGAGTTGAGTACAGTGTACTTGGGTTGATCACCATGTTATAAAGTTAGACCCAAATTGAGAAATACGTATTCGTCTCTGAGCATAATTGGGTCCTTTTTAAAAATGCGTTGCTTTTTTTAAAAAAAATGTAAAAACAGGTGCTGATTTGATTAGTTTGCAGGTTGTGATATTGGAAGGGACCGAAGAGTGGACGTCGAGAGTTCTGAATTCTGGTCTAGATCTGTGATGTTGGGAAAGTCAGTTGTTCTGATTGTCTTATTCTATAAAATGGAGATGATAATGATTACAATTTTCTCGCAGATTCTAGTACTGTATGTTTGCTATTCAGAATGTTTGCTTTGTGAGAGATATGAAGTTATTAGTTTTTGTCTGAAGGATTTAAATAGTTTAAAGTTAGTAAGCCCCTATCCCCAATTTAGTGATAAGAAATCTTAAGTCATCATATTTTGTCTGAAAGTACGTAGCGTATCTTCGTCTTCAAATTCAGTGGTCAGAACATTTTCACCTTAACCTAAATTCAACTTAAAGAACAATTCCTACGAGCTCTTCAAGGGTAGGAGTAATAATTTACTCATTGTAAATGATTGTAAATCATTTACAGTTGTATGGTGCTTGTGTTTGTGTTGTATTAGGAGTTTAGTCCGTTTTTAAAAGTTGTTTAGTCCCCCGCCCCGCCGGACAGAGTTTCACTCTTCTTGCCCAGGCTGGAGTGCAATGGCGCGATCCTGGCTCACTGCAACCTGTGCCTCCCAGTTCGAGCGATTATCCTGCTTCAGCCTCTCGAGTAGCTGGGATTACAGGCGTGTGCCGACACACCCGGCTACTTTTTTATTTTTTTAGTAGAGACTGGGTTTCACCATTGTTGGTCAGGCTAGTCTCGAATTCCTGACCTCAAGTGATCCACCTGCTTCTGCCTCTTACAGGCATGAACCACCGCCCTAGCCAAAATTTATTTATTTATTATTTATTTTATTTATTTATTTTTTTTTTTGAGACGGAGTCTCGCTCTGTCTCCCAGGCTGGAGTGCAGTAGCTCGATCTTGGCTCACTGCAGCCTCCATCTCTCAGGTTCAAGCGATTCTCTTGCCTCAGCCTCCTGAGTAGCTGGGATTACAGGTGCACGTGACCACACCCGGCTAATTTTTGTATGTTTAGTAGAGACAGGGTTTCACCATGTTGTCCAGGCTGGTCTCGAACTCCCGGGCTGAAGCGATCCACCTGCCTTGGCCTTCCAAAGTGCTGGGATTATAGGCATGAGCCACTGCGCCCGGCCTTCTGTATTTTTTTGTAGAGACACTTTCCCGATGGTGTTCAGGCAGATCCGGAACTACTGCTCCAGGGCTCAGGCCATCGGCAGCCTCCGCCTCCCAAAGTACTGGGATTACTGGCGTGAGCCACACCCCACCTGGCCCTTTCCTTTTTTTTTTTTTTTTTTTTTTTAAATGACTTGGCACAAAACAAAGCTTTGGGGTTCACCAAAAATCAAAGCAAAACTGTTTTACCTGGAAAATCTTGTTTTCTGTCATCAGAAGTTGTGCTTTAGTTCAGCTGTGTAGACACCCAGTAGTGGTTACTTGAAGTTAGGTGAATAGATAAACAATAATTTTTATTTGTCATCAGTCTCAGAGCAAATGTTTTCTATTTTATTTATTTATTTTTTGAGACAGGGTCTTGCTCTGTTACCCAGGCTGGAGTACAGTGGTGTGATCATGGCTCACTGCAGCCTCTTTCCCAAGCTTAAGTGATCCTCCTGCCTCAGCCTCCCGAGTAGCTGGGACTACAGACGTGTACCACCATGTTGGACTGATTTTTTTTTCTTGCCTTGGTAGTGACAAGGTCTCACTATGTTGGCCAGACTGGTCTCAAATTCCTCAGCTCAGATGAGCCTCCCACCTGGGCTCCCCAAAGTCCTGGGGTTACAGGTGTGAACGACCATGCCCAGTCTTATCTCAGAGCAAATGTTATGCACCATCTCTGTGCTAGGCAGAGTGAGCTTTAACCCTGGCAGCACATTTGACTCGTCTGGGAAGCTCCAAAAGTGGGGACCGTGCCTCACTCTAGACCACTTAATCTGTCTCAAGCGGGTGGGTCACAGGCATCCCACAGTTTCAAGCTCGGCAAGTTACTTTTGTGCAGCCAGGATGAGAACTCCTGTAGTTACAGGAAAGAAGGTTTTCAAGAGTGCATAGTTGCTTAAGGGCTGGTGGCATTGGAATTGGCATCTGGAAAATGTATCCTGAGGCATTTGGAGGATATTAATACGAGAATTTTATTTTATTTTTTTCTCATCCAGGCCAGAGTGTAGCCGCGCGATCTCGGCTCACTGCAACATGCGCCTCCCGGGAGCGATTCTCCTCCCTCAGCCTCCTAAGTAGCTGGGACTATAGGCACGCGCCACCACGCCTGGCTAATTTTTTTTTTTTTTTTTTTGAGAGGGAGTCTTGCTCTGTCGCCCAGGCTGGAGTGCAGTGGCACGATTTTGGCTCACCACAAC
>NW_012104488.1:2072454-2075315 GCF_000951045.1 Mandrillus leucophaeus
TTTTCTGACTGAAAAATTAGCATTATGGGGCTACTCCTAAATAATATAATATTTTATCTGATGAATTCTTTCTTTCCTGCTTCTCTTAATGCAATACACAGTAAATAGCCGAAAATACCATATACTAAATGCCAATTTTAACTTTTTTACTTTGTAGAGATTTGTGTTTCTGTTAAGCATCCATGAGATTTTATTTTATTTTAATTTTTTTAAGTGGAAGACATCAGAATTTTAATAATCATTTTAGGTAAGTGTGTACTTTATTTTTGACACTGCACAAAACTCAAAACATCGTTGTTTTTCAAAGTTAAGTTGCAATCTGAACTTGAAATTATATCAGTGAACTTTATATTCTGTTAGTTTGAAATCCATTTTTCTCTCTGCAACTTTGAATCAGTCTTTATCCATGCATAATTTTGAAACCTCATTCATTGGTTATTTGGAAAATCAAGTTGTGAGAGTTACAAAGATCTTTTGAATGTCAACACATTTCATTAAACAATATCAAAAAATCGATTTATCAGTGTCACCAGCAATCTCGTCAGAAAAAGCCTTTGAATAATAGCAGTCACATAAAAGTCCCTTGAAATTATAATCTTATGGGTTCAAATTTTATTATTAGCCAGTTTTCCCAGCACCATTTAACATGGGAAGTTGTTTTTCCTGAAGTGATGGGCTTACTTTGTTATTTTTAAGCAAGCAAAAAATACTTGTTTGAATATCTATAATTTGCTTATCAGTTATTTTTTCAAGTAGAAATGGAAAAAGCAGCTGATTCATTTGCATCTAAAAAACAAGGGCTGTGCCCTGGTAAAAACCATCATATTTTAGTATTTAGCAGAAATGGTTTATAAATTCCCTTCTCTTTCCACCGAATATTAAAAACGTGTACCCAAGGAGTGAGGTTTGGTTTTGTTTTTGGTTTTTGTATTAAACATGCTAGATAATGTGTCTTTTTATTATTGTTATTTTAGTTTAATTTATGGAATACATGTGCTGAACGTGCAGGTTTGTTACATACATATAGGTGTGCCATGATGGTTTACTGCACCCATCAACCCGTCATCTAGGTTTTAAGGCCTGCATGTGTTAGGTATTTGTCCTAATGCTCTCCCTCCCCTTGCCCCCAACAGGCCCCAGTGTGTGATGTTCTCCTCCCTGTGTCCATGTGTTCTCATTGTTCAACTCCCACTTAGGAGTGAGAGCATGTGCTGTTTGGTTTTCTGTTCCTGTCTTAGTTTGTTGAGGATGGTGGTTTCCAGAATCATTCATGTCCCTGCAAAGGACATGAATTCATTCTTTTTTATGGCTGCATAGTATTCCATGGTGTATATGTGCCACCCTTTCTTTATCCAGTCTATCACTGGTGGCCATTTGGGTTGGTTTCAAGTCTTCATTATTGTAAATAGTGCTCCAGTAAACATATGTTACGTGTGCATGTGTCTTTATAGTAGAATGATTTATAATCCTTTGAGTATATAATCCTTTGAGTATAAAGGATTATGGAATTGCTGGATCAAACAGTATTTCTGGTTCTAGATCCTTGAGGCATCGCCACACCATCTTCCACAATGATTGAACTAATTTACACTCCCAACAACAGTGTAAAAGTATTCCCATTTCTCCACAGCCTCACCAGCATCTGTTGTTTCTAGACTTTTTAATGATCGCCATTCTAACTGGCGTGAGATGGTATTTCATTGTGGTTTTGATTTGCATTTTTCTAATGACCAGTAATAATGAGTTTTTTTTCATATGTTGGCCTCATAAATATCTTTTGAGAAGTGTCTGTTCATATCCTTCACCCACTTTTTGATGGGGTTGGTTTTTTCTTCTAAGTTGCTTGTAGATTCTGCATATCAGACCTTTGTCAGAAGGGTAGATTGCAAAAATGTTCTCCCACTCTGATGATAGCTTTTTTTGCTGAGCAGAAGCTCTTTAGTTTAATTAGATCCCATTTGTCAATTTTGGCTTTTGTTGCAGTTGCTTTTGGTGTTTTAGTCATGAAGTCTTTGCCCATGCCTATGTCCTGAATGGTATTCCCTAGGTTTTCTTCTCGGGTTTTTATGGTTTTAGGTTTTATGTGTAAGTCTTTAATCCATCTTGAGTTAATTTTTGTATAAGATATAGGGAAGGGGTCCAATTTCTGTTTTCTGTGTATGGCTAGCTGGTTTTCCCAGCGCCGTTTATTAAATAGGGAATCCTCTCCCCATTGCTTGTTTTTGTCAGGTTTGTTGAATATTAAATGGTTGTAGATATGTGGTGTTATTTCTGAGGCCTCTGTTCTGTTCCATTGGTCTATATATCTGTTTTGGTACCAGTAGCATGCTATTTTGGTTACTGTAGCCTTGTAGTGTAGTTTGAAGTCAGACAGCGTGATGCCTCCAGTTTTGTTCTTTTTGCTGAGGATTGTCTTGGCAATACAGGCTCTTTTTTGGTTCCATATGAAATTTAAAGTATTATTTTCTAGTTTTGTGAAGAAAGTTAATGGTAGCTTAATGGTAATAGCATTGAATCTATAAGCACTTAGGGCAATATGGCCATTTTCACAATATTGATTCTTCCTATCCAGGAGCATGGATTTTTTTTTTTTCTATTTGTTTGTGCCCTCTTTTATTAGTAAGGATTTTTTATCAGCAGACATGATTATATCTGTGATTTGTAAAGTCAGCTGTGTAGTGAACTAGCCCAGTGGGCAGGCTATTAAAATAATTCAGAGGAAAAATGAGAACAGCAACAGTGGTGATAGAGAAGAGATTTTAAAAAAATCTTTTTTTCTCTCTGGGGATGTTAAATATTTTTGAAGAAAGGGAGTAATAATTGTAACTTGCAAATGTGTTTTGCCCTACCTAGTTAAAACT
>NW_012104488.1:2075365-2077873 GCF_000951045.1 Mandrillus leucophaeus
CTTGAGGCATCGCCACACCATCTTCCACAATGATTGAACTAATTTACACTCCCAACAACAGTGTAAAAGTATTCCCATTTCTCCACAGCCTCACCAGCATCTGTTGTTTCTAGACTTTTTAATGATCGCCATTCTAACTGGCGTGAGATGGTATTTCATTGTGGTTTTGATTTGCATTTTTCTAATGACCAGTAATAATGAGGTTTTTTTCATATGTTGGCCTCATAAATATCTTTTGAGAAGTGTCTGTTCATATCCTTCACCCACTTTTTGATGGGGTTGGTTTTTTCTTCTAAGTTGCTTGTAGATTCTGCATATCAGACCTTTGTCAGAAGGGTAGATTGCAAAAATGTTCTCCCACTCTGATGATAGCTTTTTTTGCTGAGCAGAAGCTCTTTAGTTTAATTAGATCCCATTTGTCAATTTTGGCTTTTGTTGCAGTTGCTTTTGGTGTTTTAGTCATGAAGTCTTTGCCCATGCCTATGTCCTGAATGGTATTCCCTAGGTTTTCTTCTCGGGTTTTTATGGTTTTAGGTTTTATGTGTAAGTCTTTAATCCATCTTGAGTTAATTTTTGTATAAGATATAGGGAAGGGGTCCAATTTCTGTTTTCTGTGTATGGCTAGCTGGTTTTCCCAGCGCCGTTTATTAAATAGGGAATCCTCTCCCCATTGCTTGTTTTTGTCAGGTTTGTTGAATATTAAATGGTTGTAGATATGTGGTGTTATTTCTGAGGCCTCTGTTCTGTTCCATTGGTCTATATATCTGTTTTGGTACCAGTAGCATGCTATTTTGGTTACTGTAGCCTTGTAGTGTAGTTTGAAGTCAGACAGCGTGATGCCTCCAGTTTTGTTCTTTTTGCTGAGGATTGTCTTGGCAATACAGGCTCTTTTTTGGTTCCATATGAAATTTAAAGTATTATTTTCTAGTTTTGTGAAGAAAGTTAATGGTAGCTTAATGGTAATAGCATTGAATCTATAAGCACTTAGGGCAATATGGCCATTTTCACAATATTGATTCTTCCTATCCAGGAGCATGGATTTTTTTTTTTTCTATTTGTTTGTGCCCTCTTTTATTAGTAAGGATTTTTTATCAGCAGACATGATTATATCTGTGATTTGTAAAGTCAGCTGTGTAGTGAACTAGCCCAGTGGGCAGGCTATTAAAATAATTCAGAGGAAAAATGAGAACAGCAACAGTGGTGATAGAGAAGAGATTTTAAAAAAATCTTTTTTTCTCTCTGGGGATGTTAAATATTTTTGAAGAAAGGGAGTAATAATTGTAACTTGCAAATGTGTTTTGCCCTACCTAGTTAAAACTGCTTTTCAGCAGTGAGTGGATAGGTTGTAGCACATAAATTTTATTGTTACACATTATTAAAAAATGTCTTAAAAATATATATGTCTTAAAAAGACAAGTAATTTTCCTTGTTAATTATTAAATATGTAATCTCATTTTTTTCTCTTAATAGCCTTATGTTAATATTGGGGTTTTATTGTTTTTGCTTTTCAGTACTGTAAGATTGATGTTAAAGGCATGGTGTTCACCCCACTTCATCAGCGTACATAAGTTATCTCTTCTTTTGGATCCTTATTTTATGCCATAATGGTAAGCTGCAGCTCAGTATGTTCAAATTTGTGTTTTAGAACGTTCTCTTCCTACATCTTCATAAAGATATTTGTATTGTAGATACAGAAATACTCTTGTAAGCTATACAAGTTATTCCAACTGGGAAATTACTTAGCAATCACATTGCAAAATCTTCTCTATAAAATATGTTCGCCACTAATCAGTGTTATAATTATCACATTCATCCATCTATCTGTTCTTGTGTTTATGAAGTATTAAAAATATTTACTACTATCTGCTTTGCCATATTCCAAATCATTGGCAAGGAGGATGGGTATAAATACAAACAGTTTTGGGGAGTATAGATTTCTCATATTTTAAAGCTTTTCTTTAGATTTTATTAAACTTTAAAAACAAATGTAACCTGCTAACTGCACGTAACGTATTTCAGGCAGCATCAGTGCTGAGCTTCTAAAGGCACATTTCTGTTCACTGACTTAGAGTCGCTAAACATACTTAGGAGAAGGCATTTAACTTTTGCCATTAAGAAATGACAGACTAAGGGAGAAAAACACTTTTTAATGTTTTAGAGAAGCAGCAGCATTTGACAGAGAATAAATAAACATTGACCACCATGTTATTTATTTAGATAACCCCTGTTCTGCATCAAATCTTCAGAAAACATCCATCTTCCTTATCCTCTTGGGTTCTTGCCTATCTACTCCTCCCCTATTAGAGAAAAGTAGAAATATCACAGTGGGGTTCTGACCACACCTTATATTTTGCATCTATATTACCTAATCATTTTCCTCTTAAGTATTTGAAGGAGGTAATGAATGAATGATGCTTTTATTTATGTATGTAGACATGTCTCTCTAGACCCTTTGAAGTTTTAATTTCAGAAGACGAAATATTTACTTGAGATGTTGACTGTTTAAAA
>NW_012104488.1:2078513-2092025 GCF_000951045.1 Mandrillus leucophaeus
TTCATTGGGAATCTACTCCTTATAAGATCTTTTTTTTTTTTTTTGAGGGGAGAGACAGAATCTCACTGTATTCTCCAGGCTAGTCTCGAACTCCTGGTTTCCCACCTCAGCTTCCCAAAGCTTTGGGATTACAGGCATGTGCCACAGTGCCTGGCCAAGATTTTTTAACAAAGCAAATTGGTGTAGATTTGTTATAACTGAACGTTTTGAAAAGATGGCAGATTTCAGACTTTCTTCACTTATCATATTTAGATATTTGATAATATGGATTGTTTTTTATTGAACAGTGCAAGAAGGCCCACTATTTTTGGAATTATACAAATTCTCCATCCTTAGAACTAGGTGGTCACTTAAAAGTTCCCATGATTTCCAAAGGGTGGCAGTATTTGTTTTTCCCCCTTGCCCTCCTGGGACTTTGGTGGGTGATAGGAGTTTTTACCCACATGCAATTTGGTAGGTTGAAGTATTGGAATCTACAAAATAAGACGGAACAATTTAAGTCCTTTTAATTAAAAACTGAAAGTTCTATGCCTCTGAATAAAATTTAAAAATGGCTATCATTGTGAATGAAAAATACTATAAAACAAAAAAACGAGAAAGAGAACCACTGGTGATATATTTAGGTGGTTTTTTTTTTTTTTTAGATTTGAGTTTAGCTCTTTTTGCCCAGGCTCTAGTACAATAGCACGATTTGGGCTCACTGCAACCTCTGCTTCCCGGGTTCAAGTGATTCTCCTTCCTCAGCCTCCTGAGTAGCTGGGACTACAGGCGTGTGCCACCACGCCTGGCTAATTTTGTATTTTTAGTAGAGATGGAGTTTTACCATGTTGGCCAGGCTGGTCTTGAACTCCTTACCTCAGGTGATCCTCCTGCCTCGACCTCTCAAAGTGCTGGGATTACAGGCGTGAGCCACCATGCCTGGCCATGTTTGATTTTGTTTGGGACCTAGTGCTTTTATTCATATGTGTCTTTAGAAATGAAAGCTTTACAAATGAAGAAATAGCATAGCTTCACCATATTTTTTCCTCGTCTCTAAGAAATGAGTGGATAGGGATCTACTAGTAGATCTCAAACCTTACATGTAGTAACAGTAAAATATTTCATCAATTCTGAGGTTCATTTTCTTTTATATTTTAATATCACTGAATTGATGAGTTGATACTCGAATATCTTACAATTTATAGCTTTTTTTCTGTCTTAATGTTACGCAAAATAATGATGCATGCTTTCAGTGGCATCTTAAATTCATTGAAACATGGCAATGATAGCCATCATTTATTGCATTCTTTCTAGGCACTGAGCTAGAGATGTTATAGGTTTTTTGCATTAATATATTAGCACTTTCTAAGTTAATTTTAAGTGCCAGTACAACCCCACTCCCAATTTTCAAGATTTTTAGCAAATTAAGAGAGTTTAGCCTTTGCTTCATTTTGATTGTATACTTTATGGCCAGTAAATTTTTTTGAATGGTGCTCTTAAAAACTAAAGTCCATGAAGTGATGATAGCTGCCATATCCAAACCTCCCCTATGTTAACCTCACAAATACTGACCAGAGAGACCGTGTTAGCATTCTTATTTAGTTTGTTGTTAGTAATCAGGTACCCAAGACTCATATTTTTTCTTTGTTGTATATATTGATCATAGAGTGGAGTGGAGGAGACAAATAAAGGAGAATATATTAGACCTGTTTTAGAAAACATTAGAAATGTTAAATGTATATTAAATTTTTTTTGTGGAAATAACTAATGTTGCCAAATATACTATTTACTTTTTACAGCAACAAGCTTTAGAACTAGCTTTGGATCGTGCAGAGGTGAGGTGTGACTAAGTTACATATTGAAATAGTGTTGTCTTTAACTGACAAAAGCTCAGTTTTAAGAGATTTTTGTATGTGGTTTTTAAAGGAGCACATTATTATTTTAGGACAAGTATGCATATCATTTTGCTATAAATATATAAAAATATCAGGTGATATTTGGATCACCTATTACTTGGAATCCTCAAGATAATAATGTTATGGAATAAAACTTACTTGTACAAGGATATAGAATTTCCAAAATTGTATTTTCCTGTTTTGACAAGTTTTCTAATTACTCAAAGGGAAAAATAGCTAAGGTATACAGTATACGATTTTTCATACATTAAGCATATTTTGAACAACCATAAAATATATTGATAATATTTCTGACCTGTGAAAGTCATGGTTGTGAAACTATGATTTTGCTTATGGCAATGAAATACCCTGCTAAATTGTAGTGCAGTTCAAATTTCATTTGTTTGAAACTTATCTTTATATGTTAAGTAGTTTTTCCTACAAGATGTAATTCAGAGACTTAAGTGACTGAATAGCCTTTTGAGCCTTACTTATGTTTTAGATATACTCAATACAGTTGTTCATAGTCAAAAGCAAAAGGCTAGCTATTCTCATAAACTTTTGTTTTTTAGTATGTCATTGAAAGTGCCCGACAGAGACCTCCTAAAAGGAAATACCTATCAAGTGGAAGGTATGAATAATTAATTGGTAACGTCTTAGATTCATTGAAATATGATGATGGCCACATTTTATTACATTCCTAGTAGGCACTGAACTAGAAATTTTATAGGTTCTTTGCATGTATTAGGAATTTCTAAGTTAATGTTAGCTACTATATTCAGCTCCACCCCAGTTTTTGGGAAATTGAGGAAAAAATGTTAAAATTTAGGAAAAAAATAACATTCATGTCATGATGATTACTATATTAACATTTTATATATTTGTTTCATTAAATTTTTTTAGAAAATCTGTGTTTCAAAAACTTTATGACCTGTATATTGAAGAATGTGAAAAAGAACCTGAGGTTAAGGTAAGTATACATTTTTATTGTGTTGTAGCTTTTGAAATGTAGAAGAGAGTAATTTGGAGGAGTTATATTTGGAGTATTATTTTTGTGTGTGAGAGTGAACTAACATCTTTTTTAGCCAGATACTAGTCAGTTCTGCAGCTGACCCAGAGCTCTGGCTAATGTGGCCCCAGGCAGAGATCACCTGCTAAGGTAGGAGTGAAGGAACAGTTATATTGAATAACAGACTGTCTCACTAGGAAGTGATGAGCAAAGACACAGTATATATTATCTTTTGCTGCTTCTTCGTCTGAGAAGTGATTTATAAATTTATAGCGCTTCCTCCTGAGAAGTGATTTACAAATTTATAGCAGTAACTTGTTTTCTCATGATGATTTGAACTGGAAAGCCAGAGCTATTACAGAGCATGTATGAAATTCAAGTACAGTAATAAAAAGTGAGCTTGCTCATAAAACGAGTTCATGGCCAATTTAACTTAATTCATTTTTATTTAGCAAAATATGTGGGTAGTAGAAATGTAACAGAAGTTGATTTATTGATGTCTTTGAGCCCTCAGATTGGAAGAGCCTTAAAGGTCTCTATGAGCTTTTGTTGTCTGTCTTTAAAAATGAATACAGTTTTACTATTCAGGCCAGAAACAGTGGAATTCCAGTAGTGTCTAACTTTAAAATCTTCATATTAGGAAAAAAATTATTTTTAAACTTATAAATCTTACAGTATGTTTTTCATAAGTTTTTTCTGATATATAAGTGACATACAATAAATTGTACATGTTTAAAGTATATATTTTTTAAGTTTGGACATGTGCATTGTAGATAGAAACACCCATGAAATCATCACTACAAACAATAGAATGTACATACTCATCACCTCAGTGACAGAACTAAAATAAGAGAGCTGCATATATGAAGATTCTAAATTGGAATTGGCAAGCTGCTCTCCATCAGCTAAATGTGCCTACTACATGTTTTTATAAATGAATTTTTATGGGAACCCATCACACCTGTTGGTTTGTATATTATCTAGGGCTGGCTTACAGGTACAAAGACACATTGAGTGTTGCAGCACAAACTATTTGGCCTACAAGCATAAAATACTATCTGACCCATTAAGAAAGAAAATTTGCAACCTCTAGTCTAGATGGGATCAACTCCGTGGTAGCTAATTTGTTTTGTTGAAGAGGTACATATACTATAAAAATTTATCTAATTCTGTCTTAAGTCAAATTATGAGGGATTTTGCTACACTGAAAAGACTAACATTTTTAGTCTCTCTTTTCTAGTTTAACATCAAAGTGGTTAAAAGTTGTTTGCCTTTTTAAAAAATTTTCAGATTGCTTAGTGTTTTCATTCTATGGTGATGACAGATTAAGAATTTATCACTTCTCTCTGTATGTGTGTATGATACATGTTTAATATATATTTACTAAATATAAGATATTCAAGACATTTTGGTTTTTTTGAGATTCTGAAAAAATATTCTATTTACTGTTATCTTTGCTAAATGAGATTTGATGACATGATTTGTTAAATCTGTAAGTAGGTTTTATTTTAAATCATACGCATTTTTAAAATCATGGACTTTGTTGTGGTTTTTAAGGCGCTGTTGAATCGGATTTACAGAATATGTCCAAATTGCTTACTTCGTCTTACCAATTAGATATTTTTAGGTTCAACGTTTCAGCTTAGAGCTGTTGAACTTGTTTGTATCTTATTTAGCCTATAAAATATTTAAGAAATATGCACTTCTTAGATACAACCAAAGAGAATGCTCCATATTCTTTAGGTTAGACTTATACTTAATGGAAACTATATACTTCTGTGTTTTATATATTTGCATTTAATGATTTTATATTTTACTTATTTAAATATTTTTATTAAGTATTCAAAAGTGTTTTATATTTAAGTGCTTTTATTGTCTTGGAGGTCACCAGTTTTTAAAATATGAATTAATTTGCTTGAAACATAGTAGTAGATAAAAATTAAGTTTACATAGCAAGTTTACATAGCTGTCCCATATGTAGTGGCTATAGTTTTGTGAATCTTCTTCATTTATTCAGAATCATAATGCGGAAAGAGCACCAAAAGGTTACTTCAACCCTGATTTTGTTAAATCATAGCATTATTTATTCAGGTTATACTGGATTATTTTCATGAGCTCTGCCTCTTTTTAAAGCAGAAATTAAGAAGAAATGTGAACTTGTTAGAGAAGCTTGTTATGCAAGAGACTTTGTCTTGTTTAGTGGTCAATCTGTACCCAGGAAATGAGGGATATTCTCTGATGCTCAGGGGAAAAAACGGATCAGGTAAGACCCTCCAGAGCACAGCTGCCACAAAATACTTTCGCCAGGCAGGATGTGCTGGTTTTTTAAAGTAGTTTTTTAACCTGCTAAAGCATTTGTTCTTCAGATAGTGATGACTTAGTGATAAAAACAGATTTTGATCCCAATTTTCTTCCTTATGATATGTTTTGGTAGAATATTAGAAATTATTTCTCTTATGGTTATCTTTCCTGAATGTGCATTTTAGAAGTATTGTAATTGATATGTCTTTGAAATCCAATTATAAAAGCATCTCAGAACCAAAGGAAAGGTTAAAAAAAAAAAAGGAAAATTATAGAAACATAACTTACAGATAATTAAAATAGAATTTCCTTTCATTCTATTGCTATTTATATTTTAAGATAGTATACCGTGTTTAAAGGTAGGTAATCCTGCAGTTCGAATATGAGTCTGAAATCTTCAAAATTAAGCAGACTTGCTGCCTTTTGAGTAATTTTCACATATTAAAAATATTTCTATTAATATTGAATATGAGCATTTCTGTTAATGGTGAGTATGAAAATAATTTAAAAATATAAATACTCTTCAGTTTCATTAAAGAGATAAAAAAATTTAATAATGATGATAATGTGAGTTCTACAAGGAACTCTCATAGCTAGAATTTTGTGTGTGTGTTGATTAGTTGTAAAGTGTAACACCAAGAGAATTTTGTTCTACAAGTGACCACTTTTCAGATAACGCACCGAAGTGTCCTCTGATTTTCAGATTAGATTAATTGGTCTTCAGTGAACTTTCAGTTACTTTGACATTGGAATTTTATCATATTCTGATTATTTTGCTTTGGGCTGTGATTCCGATTGTGATGTTATGCCAGATGTTTTTTCATAATGTGTTAGGTTCCCCCCGCCCTTAAATAAAGAAGAACATTAGGAGGGCCTTTTGGTTTTGGTTTTTTTTCAATCCTTGCTTTGTTGAAATGCCTTTTGGTTTTATTATAGACATTTTTTTGAAAAGCCATTTGAATTATACAGCTAAGCTTTCAGTGAGCGTCATCATTTTCAAACTTTATGTTTTAAATTAAGATTCTGAGACCATTCGACTGCCCTATGAAGAAGGAGAGTTGCTTGAATATTTGGATGCAGAAGAATTACCTCCTATTTTGGTCGATCTCCTAGAAAAATCTCAGGTACAAAATTTTTGTCTTTAAAATGTCTTTATATTTGTTATACGTATATGATATATATGTCACATTTATCTGTATGTATACATATATGTATATAAATGACTATATGATGTTTCGTGACAGATGATGTTTAATTTTATCACTGTTCCCAACAGCCTTTAGAACATGAAATGAGGCTGGGCTTTGGTGGCTCATGCCTATAATCCCAGCACTTTGGGAGGCTAAGGCAGGAGGATCACTTGAACCCAGGAGTTTGAGCTCACTACAGTCTCAAACCCCTGGGCTCAAGTGATGCTCCTGTACCACTGCAGGACTAGAGAAGGAAGGATTAGAGAAGGAAGAGGTAAAGCAGAATTGCAGTGATTACACCACTGCACTCCAGCGTGGGCGATAGAGCAAGACCCTGTCTCTAAAACTAATAATAATAGGAGATGAAATGAGACATGTATAGCTATCTGGAAATGAATTTATGTGTGATCTTTAACCTTCAGGGTATACTGAAACATATAGACGTAGTTCTTCTAAAATAGAACAATTAGCTCATCAACTGGAAATTTCCATATAGTTACAATTAAGAAATTATGAAAGAAACTACTTTGAATATTTATGAAGTTTTTCACTTGGGGGCCAGAACCTGACCTTTGCATCTGTACTTCTCTTTACATCTGTACTTCTCTTCACATCTGTACTTCTCTTCATAGCTTGCCTAGATAAGCACTCCCTTGCCCTGTTCTACTTCCTTCTTACTGCCTTAACACCAGCCATACTGTGTACTCTACTGAGGAAAAAGAAGACATCACATGAGAGCTCTTGTTTCTTCCTAGCACCAGTCGACTAGCATCCCTACCTCTCTTCATATCTACCTGCCTTCCTGTTAAAATAGTTGATACGTACTATTTATAGGCATCCATCCCCTCCACTTGTTTTCTGGATCCTCCCCTTCCTTCTCAAGGACTTAAAATTATAACCTCTCTTTTTTTTCTATTTCTCTTTGTCTACTAAATGCAGAATGCAAGCATACTGTGTTAGAGGTTGAGTTTCTCAAATCTGAAAATATGAAATCCAGTGTTCCAAAATCTGAGCACTGACATGACACTTAAAAGAAATGCTAATTGGAACATTTCAGATTTCAGGTTTTTTGATTAGGGCTGCTTGACTTAAGTATAATGCAAATATTTCCAGCTCCAAAATGCTTCTGGTCTGAAGCACTTCAGATAAGGGATACTTAAGCTGTATGTCTCAAATTAAAAAAAAAAAGTCCTCCCTTCTCCAACTACTGCTCTTGTTACTCTTGACAGCAATGCTACTCAAAGAATTTATAGTCATTTCCTTTTTTACACATCCCATTCTTTCCACCACCCATCTCATTTGGCATCATGACGTCATTCTGCAGAGGTTGCATTTGTCAAAGTTACCAATGATTTCCATATACTGAATAATTGGTCACTTTTCTGTTCTCTTCTTAATTGGCCTCTTAGCAAAGATCAGTGGATATAACTACGTCCTGCTTGAAATGCCTTTCTGTTGATTTCTGAGACGTCATTTTCCTGGTTTTCCTCTGCCTTTTCTAATCCTTCGGTCTTTTTTACTATAATCCCTGTTCCATCCATAAACGTGTGTGTTTTCAGGTTCAGTCCTTGGCCCTCTGTTTTTCTTTAGTAATATTCTCCCTGAATGATTTCAGCCAGTTTCATGTGTTTTTAAAATGTTACTTACTCTATTGCCTATATGCCTCACCATGGCCATTCCACCAAGCTCCTAACTTACATACTTACTTGGATATATAATAGGTTCCTCAAATTTAATATTACAAAAGCAGAACTTTATTTTACCTCCCAAACCAGTTTTATCACCAGTCTCTTCAGTCTAACAGATGACCCTGTCCTCACCTTCCACATTCAGTCCATCAGCAAATGCCAGCTCTCTCTTTAAGATACATGGTTGTGCCCAGTGCTCTGAACAAAACCCTTGCTTTCCTGTTTGTCTTCATCTTTTTTTTTTTTTTTTTGAGATGGAGTCTTGCTCTGTCGCCCAGGCTGGAGTGCAGTGGCCGGATCTCGGCTCACTGCAAGCTCCGCCTCCCGGGTTTACGCCATTTTCCTGCCTCAGCCTCCCAAGTAGCTGGGACTACAGGCGCCCGCCACCTCGCCTGGCTAGTTTTTTTGTATTTTTTAGTAGAGACGGGGTTTCACCATGTTAGCCAGGATGGTCTCGATCTCCGGACCTCGTGACCCGCCCGTCTCAGCCTCCCAAAGTGCTGGGATTACAGGCTTGAGCCACCACGCCTGGCCTGTCTTCATCTTCTAAATGTCATCCTCACTCACTACATTCCATCCATCCTTGTTTCATTTCCACAATAAAACACTCCAAGCTTGTTCCTACAGTAAGAACTTCTCATTTGTTATTCCCTCTGTCTGGAATGATCTGTCCCTAATGTATCCGGCCCTTTCTTGTGATTCAGATCTTAGGTAAAACCTAAGGTTTTTATCTGCACATACAATCCAGATTGACCCTTCCCTATTTGATTTCCTTTATAGAATTCATCACTATCTAAAATTATTTTGTTCTGTTTACATGTTTATTGCCTGTCTTCCCACAGCTGAGTGCAAATGTTGTCTGACTACTGTATCTGTAAAGCTGTACCTGGATAGGTACAGCCTGAAGAACTATTTTTCATTTGAATTTTATGTTTAACTTCCCTCCTATTAATAAAGGCTAAGGGCAAAGATTTTATTTCTGAAAATTTTAGCAGAGCAAATATAGAAGTTATATCTAGAAGCTGAAACACTGGCAAGGTTGATTGGCAATTTATAACAATGATAAACTTTATAGTAATGGCAAAGTTAGCAAAATGTAACAGTAAGCCAGTGAGCTGCAGAAGAACAGCTCACTGTTCCAAGGATCAAGAACAGTTCCAAGGATCTGTAACGTAATAGTATGTAAATGCCAAAAGTCAATTGACTTGGTAGATGCCAAAGTCAATCTATAATTAGAAACTGTTAAATAGTTTTAAATTGCTTCTTGTGTCATGGTGATGAACATAAAATACTTCCTTTGAAAAGGTTTACACAGTGTTAAATCTACCAAGGAAATCTACTAAAGAGTGCATACATGAGTGGCCAGAAATGTTGCATGAATGTAAAGGATGTGAAATGTTTGATATAAACTACTTACTTAGACTTTTGGAAAAAAAAATGACATTTACATATTTTTACCCAAACAGGTTAATATTTTTCATTGCGGATGTGTCATAGCAGAAATACGTGACTACAGGCAGTCCAGTAACATGAAATCTCCTGGTTACCAAAGTCGGCACATTCTCTTACGTCCAACAATGCAGGTAAGGATGTTTAAGATATACTATTTTAGATTTTAGTTGGAAGTTTCATTTATCAAATGTCTTCATATGTTTGTGCATAGATTAATGAGTTTTTTAAATGTTTATTTCTTCTAGACTTTAATTTGTGATGTACATTCAATAACAAGTGATAACCATAAATGGACCCAGGTTAGTTGTTTTGTTTTTTAATCTCAAACAGGCAAAATATAGGATGAAAAAAACTTATCATTAAGCAAAAGTGATTTTCTGCTTATTTTTATTCAATAATTAAGTTTGATGCTTTATGTGAAAAGCTGGTATTCCTTTATGAGATCTGGAAGTTAAGGGTCTCTTTATACATGTAGTAATCCCTCAAGTTGCCTAAGATCATTTTAGGGTGAAGCTGGCCTAATATGCTCAATGAGATAAAACTTAGTCTTTATCTCCTCTCAAATAGAAGAAAAATGTTTTTACCTTGACTACAAATAGATACTGGTTTTTTTTTAAATAATTCAAGTTTCTAACCCAGCCTAGCCTAGCTTTCTTTGCCATTTATACTGGTTGCCTTGAAATGAGAGGAACTCTCTTACCCCTGAGAATAACCAGTTAACCCTCCAGTTCTGGCTCAGTGATATATGAGGGGACTTCAGAAAGTTTGTGGAAAACTGGAATTAAAAGATAAAAAATATAAACTTTTCTTCTCAGTATAAGCTCCATTAAGTTCAAGACGCTTGTAAATGATACCATTTATTTAGTCTACCCCTAAAGAACTGAGGGTCCTGGGAACTGAACCATATCAATGCAATCAGTTTTACATTATTAACTGAAGAAAAAATGGATACTTTTTAAACTTTTTTTTTTTTTTAAGATTAGGAAACAAGAAGTCGGAAAGAGCCAAATCTGGACTGTAAGGTGGATACCTAATGGTTTCCCATCAAAACTCTTACAAAATTTCTCTTTTTTGATGAGAGGAATGAGCAGAGGCATTGTGGTGCAGAACGACTCTGGTGAAGCTTTCCCAGGCATTTTCCTGCTGAAGCTTTGGCTAACTTTCTCAAAACACTCATAATAAGCACGTTACATTCTTTGTTCCTGCAGAAAGTCAACAAGCAAAATGTCTTGAGCATCCCAGAAAACTGTTTCCATGATCTTTGCTCTTCACCTGTCTGCTTTTGCTTTGACTGAACCACTTCTGCCTCTTGGTAGCCATTGCCTTAATTGTGCTTTATTATCTTCAGTATTATACTGGAAAGAATGCTTTAGTATCTTGGTCCTACTTGTTGAAAATTTCCATGGAAAGCTCTGCTTTTTCAGCTGATCTGGATGCAGTGGTTTTGGCACCCATCGAGTGGAAAGTTTACTCAAGTTTAATTTTTCTGTCAAAATTATTCAAGCTGAACCAGTTGAGATGCCTATAGTGTTGGCTTTTGTTTCTGTTGTTAATCATTGGTCCTCTTCAATTAGGTTACAAACGAAATGAATTTTTTTCCTCGTAAATTGATGTGGATGATCTGCTGCTGCAGGCTTCATCTTCAACATAGTCTTGTCCCTTCTTAAAACAAGTTACCCATTTGTAAACGGCTGCTTTCTTTGAGGCATGCTTCCCATAAACTTTTCAAAAAGCGTCAATGATTTCACAATTCTTCCATTTAGGCTTCACCATCAATTTGATGTTTGTTGTTGCTTCAGTTTTAGCAGAATTCATGTTGCTCTGGTAGAGGCTGTTTTCAAACTGATGTCTTATCTTTCTTAGTGTTTCAAACTAGGTTCTGTTCAGACATGTTTTAACAGCTTAGTGCATATTTATTTTGGTGCAAAAAGGTTTGAAACCTATGTATAGTTTTTTCTTAATACTCATTTTTCATAAACTTTTAAAGACCCCTTGTATGTGAGATGCCTACTCAAAAAAGTGTTCAGTTGTCTGTGACTATAGTGAGGAATAATTACTAAGTCAAAAGAAAATATCAGTAATGGTAGTTATCCTTTCTGTGACATGTGATTATAAAATAAGCTTCAATTCATCAGTAACTACCGAGTATTGTGTTTTGGTTTGGGCTGTAATGTTATCATCTGAAAAAAGATTAAAAGCGATCAAAAGAATATTAGACAACAGAAAAACTCATTGGTTACCATCAGAGGATGCTAGGGCATCAGTTTCTTACTCTGAGGATTGATAAAGGAGAGAATATAATATTTATTCTGCCCTTCTTGTTATGAACTGTATTTTAGGCAGCCAAGTAAGTGAGGGAAAATTCTTAGGAAAATTTCCAGCTAATAGGTGTAAAAGAAATGATAGACTTTTGAAAAATAAAAGTTTGAAAGTGTTAATGAAGTAATGAATCTAGACAACAGTAATTCTTGGATGTGAAAACTATTAGATGATAGGTTAATGGGAAATTTTGTAATGTAGCAATCTGATTAAACCTACTGATTGAAGATGGAACAGTTAATTATTGTGTACCTCCCGGTTTGATGCAAGAGACATACAACAGTAGTAATAGCACCAATAAAGAACTCTTGTCCAAAAAAAAAAAAAAAAGGAGCCCATATTAAATCAAGCCACTAGTTGTAACTAGCAGTTTATAGGAATTCAGTGAATAAAATAAATTCTTAAGTAACACAACGAGGAAGAAACCAGCCAGATCTAGTTAATGGACATGAGAAAGCAATTGGTTAATTCTAACAAATTATTATTTAACAATATTATTAATTGATTCACTTAAAAAAATAGCCTTAGCTATCAAGATATTTCAGAGGTTAAGCAAAGTAATAGGATTCAGTAAAGTACATTATGTGATAACAGTAAAGAGCCTGTATGTACTTTGGAATTGGGTATATAGAGTTCACTCAATATTAGCAGAGTCATTTTTATTCTTGTAATATAGTTGAGTATAGGATGGGACTATTCACGGTTACTAAAAAATGCCATAACCCTTTACGACCCTATAGGTTTTGTGAGAGCAGAATATTTTGTTTTGCTCACTACTTTATCCCCAACTCCTGTAAAGGTGCCTAACACATCATAGGTGCTCAAATACTTTCTTGAATTAATGAGTAGCCACTCTTACAATCTGACCATTCCATACTCTACAAATTATAGGCATACCTCGGAGTTATTGTGGGTTCGATTCCAGAGCACTGCAGTAAAGCAAATACTGCGATAAAGCAAGTCACATGAACTTTTTGGTTTCCTAGTGTATAAAAAGATTACATTTACACTATATAGTTGACCTTGAACAACAGAGAGGTTACGGGCAGTGGCCTTTGTGCGGTCAAAAACCCATGTGTAACTTCTGACTCCTCTTCTAATACTTTACTAAGAGCCTACTGTTGACTGGGAAGCCTTACTGGATTTTGTTTTTTTGTTTTGTTTTGTTTTGTTTTTGAGATGGAGTCAGGTTGTAACTCAGGTTGCAGTGCATTGGCACAGTCTCAGCTCACTGCAACCTCTGCCTCTCAGGCTCAAGTGATCCTCCTACCTCAGCCTCCTGAGTAGCTGGGACTATAGGTGCATGCCACCATGCCCAGCTAATTATTTTTATTTTTGGTAGAGACAGGATTTCACCATGTTGCCCAGGCTGATCTCGAACTCCTGAGCTCAAGCGATCTGCCCGCCTGGGACTCCCAAAGTACTGGGATTACAGATGTGAGCAACCATGCCTGGTGATTAACATGTATTTTGTATGTTATATGTATTGTGCTCTGTATTTTTACAGTTAATTGTTAGAGAAAAGAAAACATTAAGAAAATCATAAGAAGAGAAAATTTGTTTACTATTCAATAAGTATATCATATTAAAGGTCTTCATCCTCATCATCTTCACATTGAGTAGGCCGAGGAGGAGGAAGAAGAAAAGTTCATCTTGCCAGTTCTCTTGGCAACTTCCAG
>NW_012104488.1:2092075-2092599 GCF_000951045.1 Mandrillus leucophaeus
GGGGTCTCTCTTTGTTGCCCAGGCTAGTCTTGAACTCTTGGCTTCAAGTGATCCTCCCACTTTGGCTTCCCAAATAGCTGGGATTATAAGCATGAACCACTACACCAGCCTCTGATTATTTTTTTTTTTTTTTTGAAAATAGGATTTTTAATGGTCTTCTTTTATATTTTTTTGTATAGCATTATTATTTTTTAATGCTCTATGCTTCAGATTGAACTGATGCATTTTCTGCAGTCTTTTAAAGAATAAACTTTTTCTAAGTTTATAGTCTGTTTTCCAAAAAGGTAAAGAGGCTGAGATCAAATATGAACAGAAATAATAATTTTTTCATTATTTTCCTAATAACGAATGACTGATTTAATCGTTGTTAATCCTACTTTTAAGGAAAGATTTTGTAATTTCAAGATTTGAGAAAATATGATCATAGAAGAAGTCAGTTAGTTATAAACTGAATCTAGGCACACCTACCTTGTGTTTTTGAAACAAACCAAGCTTATTCCTCCCTTGGCATCTTTTAAAAATGT
>NW_012104488.1:2093474-2126842 GCF_000951045.1 Mandrillus leucophaeus
CTTTTGAAAAATAAAAGTTTGAAAGTGTTAATGAAGTAATGAATCTAGACAACAGTAATTCTTGGATGTGAAAACTATTAGATGATAGGTTAATGGGAAATTTTGTAATGTAGCAATCTGATTAAACCTACTGATTGAAGATGGAACAGTTAATTATTGTGTACCTCCCGGTTTGATGCAAGAGACATACAACAGTAGTAATAGCACCAATAAAGAACTCTTGTCCAGAAAAAAAAAAAAAAGGAGCCCATATTAAATCAAGCCACTAGTTGTAACTAGCAGTTTATAGGAATTCAGTGAATAAAATAAATTCTTAAGTAACACAACGAGGAAGAAACCAGCCAGATCTAGTTAATGGACATGAGAAAGCAATTGGTTAATTCTAACAAATTATTATTTAACAATATTATTAATTGATTCACTTAAAAAAATAGCCTTAGCTATCAAGATATTTCAGAGGTTAAGCAAAGTAATAGGATTCAGTAAAGTACATTATGTGATAACAGTAAAGAGCCTGTATGTACTTTGGAATTGGGTAGATAGAGTTCACTCAATATTAGCAGAGTCATTTTTATTCTTGTAATATAGTTGAGTATAGGATGGGACTATTCACGGTTACTAAAAAATGCCATAACCCTTTACGACCCTATAGGTTTTGTGAGAGCAGAATATTTTGTTTTGCTCACTACTTTATCCCCAACTCCTGTAAAGGTGCCTAACACATCATAGGTGCTCAAATACTTTCTTGAATTAATGAGTAGCCACTCTTACAATCTGACCATTCCATACTCTACAAATTATAGGCATACCTCGGAGTTATTGTGGGTTCGATTCCAGAGCACTGCAGTAAAGCAAATACTGCGATAAAGCAAGTCACATGAACTTTTTGGTTTCCTAGTGTATAAAAAGATTACATTTACACTATATAGTTGACCTTGAACAACAGAGAGGTTACGGGCAGTGGCCTTTGTGCGGTCAAAAACCCATGTGTAACTTCTGACTCCTCTTCTAATACTTTACTAAGAGCCTACTGTTGACTGGGAAGCCTTACTGGATTTTGTTTTTTTGTTTTGTTTTGTTTTGTTTTTGAGATGGAGTCAGGTTGTAACTCAGGTTGCAGTGCATTGGCACAGTCTCAGCTCACTGCAACCTCTGCCTCTCAGGCTCAAGTGATCCTCCTACCTCAGCCTCCTGAGTAGCTGGGACTGTAGGTGCATGCCACCATGCCCAGCTAATTATTTTTATTTTTGGTAGAGACAGGATTTCACCATGTTGCCCAGGCTGATCTCGAACTCCTGAGCTCAAGCGATCTGCCCGCCTGGGACTCCCAAAGTACTGGGATTACAGATGTGAGCAACCATGCCTGGTGATTAACATGTATTTTGTATGTTATATGTATTGTGCTCTGTATTTTTACAGTTAATTGTTAGAGAAAAGAAAACATTAAGAAAATCATAAGAAGAGAAAATTTGTTTACTATTCAATAAGTATATCATATTAAAGGTCTTCATCCTCATCATCTTCACATTGAGTAGGCCGAGGAGGAGGAAGAAGAAAAGTTCATCTTGCCAGTTCTCTTGGCAACTTCCAGAGATCGAGACCATCCCGGCCAACACGGTGAAACCTCGTCTCTAAAAATACAAAAATTAGCCAGACATGGTGTTGTGTGCTTGTAGTCCCAGCTACTCAGGAGGCTGAGGCAGGAGAATCACGTAAACCTAGGAGGCAGAGGTTGCGGTGAGCTGAGATCACACCACTGCACTCCAGAGCAAGACTCTGTCTCAAAAAAAAGAAAAGAAAAAAACTCCTGTGTAAATGGACCTGCATAGTTCAAATCCATGTTGTTCAGGAGTCTACTGTAGACTATTAAGGGTACCATAGCATTATGTTTAAAAAAACAACTTATATACATTAATTTAAAAATACTTTATTGCTAAAAAATGCCAATGATCTTCGGAACCTTCAGGAAGTCATAACCTTTTTGCTTGTGGAAGGTATTGCCTAGATATTAATGACTGCTGACAGATCAGGATCTGACAGATTGGGATGGCAGTGGCAGTTTTTTGAAAGACAACAGTGAAGTTTGCCCCATCGATTATTTCTTTCATGAAAGAGTTCTTTATAGCATGTGATGCAGTTTTACCCTACAGTAGAACATCTTTCAGAATTGAAGTCAGTCCTCTAAAACCCTGCCACTGCTGTGTTATCACCTAAGTTTATGTAATAGTCTAAATATTATGTTGTCATTTCAACAATGTTCACAGCCAGGAATAGATTCTATCTCAAGAAACCACTTTTGCGGGGTGCAGTGACTCATGCCTATAATCTCAGCACTTTGGGAGGCCAAAGCAGGCAGATCACAAGGTCAGGAGTTCGAGACCAGCCTGGCCAATATGGTGAAACTCTGTCTCTGGTAAAAATTCAAAAATTAGCCGGGCATGGTGGTGGTACCTGGCAGGAGAATTGCTTGAACCCAGGAGGCGGAGGTTGCAGTGAACTGCGCCATTACACTCTAGGCTGGGTGACAGAGGGAGACTCTGACTCAAAAAAAAAAAACTCTTTCTATGGTCACCCATAAGAAGCAACTCATCCATTCAAGTTTGATCATGAGATTGTAGCAATTCAGTCACATCTTCAGGCTCTCTACTTCTAATTGTATTTCTCTTGATATCACCACAACTGCAGTGACTTCTTGTCCTGAAGTCTTGAACCCCTCAGAGTCATCCATGAAGGTTGGAATAAACTTCTCCCAAACTCATATTAATGTTTCTATTTTGACCTCCTCCCATGAATCATGCATGCTCTTCGTGACATCTACAATGCCAAATCCTTTCCAGAAAGTTTTTAATTTACTTTGCCCAGATCCATCAGAGGAATCACTATCTATGGCAGGTAAAGCCTTACAAAATGTATTTTTTAAATATTAAGACTTAAAAGTCAAAGTTACTCCTTGATCCATGGGCTGCAGAGTGGATATTGTGTTGGCAGCTATGAAAACATTAATCCCCTTGTGTGTCTTCATCAGAGCTCTTGGGTGACAAGGCCATTGTTAATGAGCAGTAGTATTTTCGAAAGAATCTTTTTTTTTCTGAACAGTGGGTCTCTGTAGTGGCCTTAAAATATTCAGTAAACTATGTGGTAAACAGATGTGCTGTCATCCAGGCTTTGTTGTTCCATTTATAGAGCACCAATAGAGTAGTAATTCTTAAGGATTCTAGGATTTTCAGAATGGCCAAATAAGCATTGGCTTCAGCTTCAAGTCACCAGCTGCATTAACCCCCAACAAGGGAGTCAGCCTGTTCTTTGAAGCTTTGAAGCCAGACATTGACTTCTCTCTAGCTATGAAAGTTCTGGATGGCATATTCTTCTAGTATCAGGCTGTCTTATTTAATTTGAAAACCTGTTGTTGAACCACCTTCATCAGGTATCTTAGATCTTCTGCATAACTTGTTGCAGTTTGTATATCAGCACTTGCCGCATCACCTTCCACTTTTGTGTTATGGAGACAGCTTCTACTCTTAAACCTCATGAACTAGTTTTCTGCTTCAAACTTTTCTTCTGCAGCTTCCTCACCTCTCTCACATCATAGAATTGAAGAGAATTGGGATTTGCTCTGGATTAGGCTTTGGTTTAAGGAAATGTTGCAACTAGTTTGATCTTCTATCCAGATCATTTAAACTTTCTCTGTATCAGCAATAAGGCTGTTTTACTTTTCTATCTGTTATGGATGTTCACTGGAGTAGTGCTTTTAATTTTGTTTATGAACTTTTCCTTTACATTCACAACTTGGCTAACTGGTACAAGAGGCCTAGCTTTCACTGTTGTAGCTGTTTATAGGCCTTTCTCACTAAGCTTAATCATTTCTAGCTTTGGATTTAAAATGAGAGATGTGTGACTCTTCCTTTCACTTGAACACTAAGAAGCCATTTTTTGCCTAATTTAAATATTATAATGTTTCTAGGGGTAAGGAGTCCTGAGAAGGAGAAAGACAGGGGAGATCCCACACTGGGGAGTGGTGGATCGGTGAAGCTGTCAGAGAACATACATCATTTCTTGATTAAGTACACATTGAATATCACAGATCACCATAATATATTTAATAATAATGAAAAAGTTTGAGATACAGAAAGAATTACCAAAATGTGACACAGACACAAAATAAGTGTGCTGTTGGGAAAATGGTGCTGATAGTCTTGCTCAGTGCAAAATTGCCACAGATCTTCAATATATAAAAAGTGCAATATTTGTGAACCACAATAAAACGAGATATACCTGCATTGAATTTCCATTAGAAGTTTCTTTATGCTGTCTAGTTTCTAAACGTTTGCATGCACACTAACATTGGCACCTGAAATACCGTGTTTTACTGTAGTTCTTAGCAGAATTCCAGGGAATATTTCTAGATTAAGCTATGTATGATTACATATTTGCAAATCTTAAATCTGGTATTGACATATGCTCTTACACATTTCAGGAAGACAAACTTCTGCTTGAGAGCCAGCTCATCCTAGCTACAGCTGAACCACTCTGTCTTGATCCTTCTATAGCAGTCACCTGCACTGCAAACAGACTGCTCTATAACAAGCAAAAGATGAACACTCGCCCAATGAAACGGTAATTGCCTTTGTGGAAGGGTGAACCAAAAGACACAAGTAGCTGTAAATTTTGCTATTTATAGTATCTTTTCCCTCCAGGGTATGTTTGCTCTGATTTTGGTGGAGAAGGGTAGAGATGGGGGTCTCTCTTTGTTGCCCAGGCTAGTCTTGAACTCTTGGCTTCAAGTGATCCTCCCACTTTGGCTTCCCAAATAGCTGGGATTATAAGCATGACCAATTACACCAGCCTCTGATTATTTTTTTTTTTTGAAAATAGGATTTTTAATGGTCTTATTTTATATTTTTTTGTATAGCATTATTATTTTTTAATGCTCTATGCTTCAGATTGAACTGATGCATTTTCTGCAGTCTTTTAAAGAATAAACTTTTTCTAAGTTTATAGTCTGTTTTCCAAAAAGGTAAAGAGGCTGAGATCAAATATGAACAGAAATAATAATTTTTTCATTATTTTCCTAATAACGAATGACTGATTTAATCGTTGTTAATCCTACTTTTAAGGAAAGATTTTGTAATTTCAAGATTTGAGAAAATATGATCATAGAAGAAGTCAGTTAGTTATAAACTGAATCTAGGCACACCTACCTTGTGTTTTTGAAACAAACCAAGCTTATTCCTCCCTTGGCATCTTTTAAAAATGTGTCTTCAAATACTCATTCCTTGATCTTTCAGAATATTTTCTTTTCCCCACCCTCCATGGGAAACATGAGGGAATTTTTCCCCAGTAGTCACTGTGAGAACCTCTTTGAGCTCCTGGAGATAAAACCCCCAAAAGTGTGGGGGCTCCCAGTGACTAGATCCCCCTGGAGTTTTGAATCTCTCAGACACGTCCACACTAGGCCTCCAGCAGTTCATCAGTTATACTTGAGGTTCCCCACCCTGGCACTGGTTCCTGAAGAGGTTTGTGCTAGTGGGTTTCTGCTTCAGCAAGCCATGATGGTCTGCGTTATTGGTTTCTCCAAGTTTGGGGCAGTGGTTTTTCTTGTGACCTCATCTCTTTGATGGATCTAAGAAGAATCGTTAATTTTTATGTTTATTCAGCTTTTTACTTGTTAGGATGAGGTGGGAACTTCCAGAGTCTTACATGCCTGTACCCGAAACTGGAAATTATCCCCTTCACCTTCATCTTTCCATAGCTAGTTCCTTCTCATCATTCCTGTCTCAGCTCACATGTCATTTTTTCAGGCTCTTTTCCTCCCCTCCCTCTCCCACTTCCCTGCCCTAGTGTTGCCCTCCTTATCCTGTATTCTCCACGGTACTCTGTTTTTTATCTTACTGCTTCTTGGTATCTGAAATCTGAAATTATTTTGTCTGTTTACTTGTGAATGTCTCCTCCCCCTCTGGACTTGATAGCCTGTGGTGATGGGAATTTTGTTTCTTACTCATTTTTATTTCACCTAGTCCTAGTTCCTAGGACTGTGCTTGGCATGTGGCAGTGTTCTATAAACATGATTTGTACATACTCAGCAGTGACTAGTTTCAACTCACATATATTACGAGCTGCTTTTATTAGTGCTGTTTAGTTCAAATTTCTTAACATTTCAGGTGTTTCAAGAGGTATTCCAGATCCTCTCTGAATCGGCAGCAAGATCTGTCTCATTGTCCACCTCCTCCTCAGCTGAGGTTACTTGATTTCTTACAAAAAAGAAAGGAAAGAAAAGCAGGTCAGCATTATGACCTCAAAATTTCTAAAGCAGGAAATGTAAGTATATGTTTTTTAAATGAAGCTTATGCCCAAAAACCTGTCTTATTTAGCATTTTTTCTGTATATTTATATTGTTTTTAATTTTTCAGTGTGTAGATATGTGGAAACGGAGTCCCTGTAATTTGGCCATACCTTCTGAAGTAGATGTAAGTCGGTTCATGAATTTTTTTTTTCATATAGTTTCTAAGTTTTACCATTCGTTTGCTTATACCTTGAGAAAACAACAACAAAAAACTTCTTTTAAAAACAAAGTGATTTAGATCATACTCTTTTTTTTTTTTTTTTTTTTTTCCCTGCCTCAGGTTTATTGTTTATTTGTACAAATAGCACAGGAGGACCCCAGTCCCATGCAGATGGCAGCCCGGAGGCGGGGGTGGGGGGTCGCACCAGTCCTTCTGTCCTCACGTTGGCAGACAGAGATATCTACTCTGTAGCCTTTGTAGGGGTCTGGGCACCTTTGGGAGCCTGAGCTGGAATTGAAGCTGGAGCTGCAGCCTGGACCTTGGTTTGATTATTGGCCTTGGCCTTTGGTGGGCAGAGCCGGAGCCCCTTGGCAATGCGAGCATGAGCATGCTTCCCAAGCTTGGGATGGGCAATGTAGGCAACTCAACCGAGCTTGCGGCTGACACCCTTTGGGAGCTTGGGCTTAACCTCCTTGGGCTTTACAAGGGCCTTGATAGTCTTGGCACATGCACTTATGGCCTTGACACTGTTGGCCTGCATCTTCTTTAGGCCCTTGTTGTTGTGCCTCTTGGCAAAGCGCATGTTCCTCAGGAACTTGGGGTCCACCCCCTTAAGAGATTCGTATCTTTGTGATCGGGGTTTCTTGATATCATTGCTGTGCCATTTTCGGGACTGGTTGTGTGTGGTGTGATTCTTGGACTTGCCATGTCTGCACCTTAAGCCGTGGCTCCCGAAGCGCCTAGAACCGGAAAGAGAAAGGGGCGATCATAGTCTTTTTTTTAAAAACAATATGATTTGTTTCAAAAAACATTGAAAAATGATTTTTAGAAGCTGTGTATTGTTCTTTTTTCACATTAAGTTGAAAAAACATAACCCCTTAATATAGTTGTGTTTGGAGCAGGAATAGTAAACAAAACAATTTTAAAATGTGGAAAAATATAGTGTATATTACATAATCACGTGAAATCTCTCTTGTTTTCATAATATTTCATCAAAATTTCCTAATAGTGCTTTTTTCCTTGAAGTGGTTAAATTTGAAGATTAATAATACTATTTAAAAAAATAAAGATTAATAACACTAGAGAAGTAACCAAGATTAGGAACATTGGGTTGTATTCTTTATTGATCCATAATATACATGAATATGAATGCTTGAAGACAGAAAAGGGATATTTTGATGAGTGATCCTTTATTTTTCTTTCTCCTCTGTTCTTTTTTATATTCACTCTTTATTTTCAGATTTGTTCTTCTGTTGCACCCTTTCCATGCTAGCACATGCATTATTCTTACTATTTCTGATTTTATAAAAAGAAATTATTCTAAGCACAAAGCCAGAAACAGCAGTAGACTGTATATACAACTCAAGGAAGTAAGCCATATTATCTGTTGGTAGCTTATGCGCAGTTCTTCAAGGAACATGGCCTGAGGATAGAATTTCAGTATAAATACTAAAGGGTGGAGTTTAGCTTTGGAGGACAGGCTGGAGTACTTCCCATACTTTAATGTCCTTAGGAATCACCTGGAGAGCTTGTTAAATTGTAGATTGCTACTTAGCAAGTGTGGTCTGAGGCATAAGATGCAGTTCTCACAAGCTCCTAGGTTATGTGATGCTGAGGTCCATGGGCCACACATTGAGTAGCAGTTGCCCTCAAAGCTTCTCAGTCTAGCTCAATCAGAAGAATCACCTAGGATATCAGTTAAACATAAGAGATTTCAAGCCCTACTCAAGATCTATGTACTTAGGATTTCTAAGGACAGACATGTAAATCTGTATTTTTATTAAGTGCCCCAGATAAGTCTAAATGACTCTTAAGATCATAGTTGCCAGTAAGATAATAACATTTGACTCACACAGATACCTAGGACATGTACAGAATATATGGTCAAGTCTGACTAGAAAGTGGAAAAGGTTCAAAAAATTTGATCAGCTTTAACATTTTACCTTCCATAGTCTCCCTTAGTTTTGTTGCCACTGTTACATGACAGCTCTTATTTCAAGAAAAGCCTTGCCAAAAGGAAAAGCTCCTGATCCTTATCTCTCTGACATTCCAGTTTTCCTGAAGGAAAAGCTCTAAAGGAAAAAACACCAGCTTATGGACAAAAAAATTAAGAGGCACTGTCTAGAAAAGCAGCTATGTTTATTAACATTTAATTAGTTTGGTTTTATTAAAGTTGTTTTTTACACATCAGAAGACTTTTAAACTACTTAAGCGTAAGTAGTTGGTACTGGTTAAAGAATTCTTGCGCTAACAAGTATATTGTATTGTCGAGTTACTTAGTTTCTTCTCTTTTATCAGAGTACTGATTCCATTTTATCTGATATGGATTCTATTTTATGTGGTATTTCTTGATTTGATTGTTTAGGTGGAGAAATATGCTAAAGTAGAAAAGTCTATCAAATCTGATGACTCACAGCCAACAGTCTGGCCAGCCCATGTAAGTAATCATTGCCTGTCTCTGTTTCTAATTATGCCATTTCTAATCTGGCCTCTGAATTTATTAAACATAAAGTGCAGTTGCCATTAGTTTGGGACCTTTTTTCTTTTATAAATTACTTTCTGGAAGTTCAGTTTATTACATGAAGAAACAACTATTTTGTTCATCAAAGTATGCTTTGCATTTTAAACAGCAATTTTTTGTTTTTAAATTTTTTTTATTTTTATTTATTTTATTTTATTTTTTTGAGATGGAGTTTGGCACTTATCGCCCAGACTGGAGTGCAATGGTGTGATTGTGGCTCACTGCAACCTCCTCCACTTCCCAGGTTCACGCAATTCTCCTGCCTCAGCCTCCTGAGTTGCTGGGATTACAGGCACCTGCCACCATACCTGGCTAATTTTTGTATTTTTAGTAGAGATGGGGTTTCACCATGTTAGCCAGGCTGGTCTCGAACCCCCGATCTCACGTGATCCGCCCACCTTGGCCTCCCAAAGTGCTGGTATTACAGGCATGAGCCACTGCGCCTGGCCTTAAAGAGCAATTTTAATGAAGAACTTCTTTTTTACTTTTGGTTTGCATATTGGTAGTTCTGTTTTGTTTTGTTTCAAATTAATAAATTCTTCTAAGGATACGTTTTTGTAAGTTTCCTAATTGGAATAATAACATCTTAAAAAGACAGAAATAGGTATAATATTTAAATTAGGTGAACCCTAGGAGTGAAATGACGAGAGATGTTTTGTGTGTGTGATAGCAAAAGCAGACAAATGGTAAATAGAAACAGATCTGCTTTTGAAAGTTCTATCCTTTTAATATTATTTAATATTTGCAATTCATATGTCTAGTCTGAAATTCTGCCATATTAAGCTTGATTAAACATGCCATCAGAATTCTCCTTCCGAGAGTACCATGTAAAAAATAATCCTGTACTGCCCTCCTGAGCATAAACAGGCATGGCAGCATGAGGATCGGGGTGCTAGCTTAGGGACAGACTGCTAACTCCCTGTGTGACCCTAGGCAATTCATTTAACCTCTCTGCTTAATTCCCTGACTTCTAATATGGAGATAATAACAGTGCCAACCATAAAAATATGATGAAGCTTACTTGAGGCAGTCCCTGTAGAGTGCTGAGAACAGTGTTTAATGTTCATTGTTATTATTTCCAGTATGTATATTAATATGTCTAATAATGTGTTTAATGATGTATTAATATTGTTACATATAAGTTCATATTTCGTAGTGTATGTTAATGCTTTATTAAATGCATGCTGAGTGCCCATACAGTTTTTAGGAAAAGAGCCATGCTGTGCTTTATTCTGGTAGGCAGACTTAAACATCTTTTAGCCTAAGTACCATATGTCTTCCTATCGTCAGATACATGTTACTGTATCATTTATTCCTAATTTTTACTAATTCTTAATGCCTGCCTACTTGTGAAGATGTTTATTTGAGGTGCTATGTGTTTTTCAGGACGTAAAAGATGATTATGTATTTGAATGTGAAACTGGTACTCAGTATCAGAAAACAAAGCTGACCATCTTGCAGTCGCTTGGAGATCCACTTTACTATGGTAAAATACAGCCATGTAAAGCAGATGAAGAAAGTGACAGCCAGATGTCTCCATCACAGTGAGTTCTGTTAAATACAAGTAACTGAAAAAAAAAAATAAGGCACCAAGAATTTATCTAGTAACTACTGATGAGCCATTAATGAATAAAAATTTCTCTTTGGAACTCATTTATTAGTTAGACCTAAGTAAACTTATTAGTAGACCTAATAACTTATTAGTAGACCTAAGTAAACTTAAGTCATAGTTACTGTGTTGCTCAAGAGTTATTAAATAGCAAAAAAACCTATGGTATAATTATTTTTATGCTTGTTTCGAAGGCTATTCCTGTGATATCTTTCTTTATATATTTATGGCACTTAGGACTTTAACCTGTGAACATGAAGTGTTTGGGCAATAGTGTGTTTAAATAGGAAGCAAGTTTACCATAAATGTAAAAAGATGCTTGGTATTTGGCACTGCATGTAAGGACACAGACTCAGTGCTTATTGTAGTTATTGACCCTACATATTAATACATAAAAATATAGATGATCTTCCAAAATGTGTGAACTACATATATTTGGTACTGTCAGTATTTAGTTTTATTTTGTTTTACTATGTTTGGTTTTTTAAATCAAATTGATACTGTTTTGAAAAAAAGAAAAAAGCTCAGCAGAAAAGGACGGGGCCAGGTCTATGTTAATTGTAAAGCCTTTACTTACACAAAATACTAATTGAATCTACAGTAGAAAGGTGTATTTTAAAGAGCAACCCCACCAATATTTAGGTAAAAGTCAATGAAAGGAAATAACAGGGAATCCTCAGCTTCTTTTTTCACATGACCAGTTTTTATTGTTGTAAAAGGATCAGATGTTTTGATTACATGCATTTTCTTCTTTTTTTTAAAGTTATAGACATCATAACAGTTTATTTCTGAATCCTCAGCATGCATTTCTGAGGAAGCCATTTTTTTTTTCTTTATTTTTATTTTAGCTATAGGGGTTATGTGTGCAGGTTTGTTACAGAGGTATATTGTATGATGCTAAGGTGTGGGTGTCTACTTATCCCATCACCCAGGTAGTGAATATAGTACCCAATATTGATTACTTATATTTAAAAAAATCTTCAACTTAAAGGCAACATATATTGGCCATTTTTAATTTATTAACTTATTTTTGTAGAACACAAGGGTGATACATGTTCTTTTGTGAAAAAATTGGTCTATAGAGCCAAATGACTAATTTGTTTGACAGGAAGAGAATTGAATTTTTTACCTTTGTGTCAGAGTAGCTGCATGATTTATTATTTTCCAGTCATTCTTCCGTACTCATATTTTATTGAATAAACTATGGAGTTGAAGTTTGAGCTGCATTAACTAAGCTTTTTTTTACATTTTATATTTCAGCTCCTCCACAGATGATCATTCAAATTGGTAATTAAAAAATAAACTATTTTAATCTGTTAAGAAGTTACGTAAATATCAAACTCTTTAAAAAGACTTGCTAAAGATATTTTATTTGAATCGGTGATAAATATGTATACCTTGTTTGAAATATATTCTAAGGATCTGTTATGTAGACATTTAATTCTAAAATCACAGGTTAAAGTGAGATGAAGGCCAAAGACCTTTCCACATGGTAGTTCAGTGATTTTGCTTTAGGGTCAATAGTTGTAAGGGTATATAGCACTTGGTAACTTTCAGCCCAGATTATGTTTTAATAAATAAATTTTGTGCCAAAAGAAATATCCCTTAATTAAATCAACCAAATTATTCACATTGTTTCATAATGCATGCAAAACTTCGTCATTGTTTCGTATGTGTAAATGCATTAAAAAATTTTGTTTCCATATCTTGGTAGATTTAATACCAGTTTATATTATTGTGACTAAAACATGGAAGATTTCAAAAGTAATCCCAAGGCTTCTTAAGACAACTCTTAGCTAATACTTTTCTCTCCTTTTTTTTCCTTAAACATTTTAGGTTCGTTATTGGATCAAAGACCGATGCCGAGAGGTGAAAATATTTGCATCTCTATTTTGGTCAGGATGGATATGAAAAATTTTTCATCCTTATAGGATAGAGAGTACTTTACTAGGAGTTAAAAACATTGATTTTGGTTATGCTATTAACCATATTTACACTGTTTAATATTTATGGGCCTCTGTTGTAAAATTAGGGCATTGGACAGTAAAACCTCTAAGGTCTTTTCCAACTTTAAAATCTTATTGATTCTAGAAAAATGAAAGCTTGTGATACGCCAAACTGTTAAGAATGGTTCTTTTCATGGGATGAGATTTTGGGGGAACTTAAATGCATTTTTCCAACGTTTATAATACCTAGGATTTTTTTTCATAGAATTAAGAAAACAAAAAAAAATGTTTAAAATATAGTTTTGTTTTAAACAAGAAAACTTAGACATATCTAGTGTAGCTAAGGAAGATGATTTCTAGATAGTACTTTAATCAGAATCTAAGAAAGGAATTGAGTATTTTCTTTGGCTGCTTATTACTTAAGTAATCCCTGCAATTTCTGTATTAGAAATAAGATATTGAAAGTATATCTTTAGATTGTTATTTAGCAAAATGTTTTGGACAATTTGTCATTGAACAGTTTAAAAATTATGTACTTTTAACACAAAGATAAATCACCTAATTTTAATTTTTATATTGATAGAACTTTCTTTTTGCCATTAATAGTCATTATTTCCTATAAAATAAATTCGTGTTTAAAACAGGTTATCTAATCTTTACCTGTTTTCTCCTGATATTTTAGGGTAGTCAATCAGTACCAAGAATTAGTCCAGAATGAAGCCAAATGTCCGGTCAAGATGTCACACAGCTCCAGTGGCTCAGCCAGTCTGAGTCAGGTTTCTCCAGGGAAAGAAACAGAAGTGTGTTTCGTTAATGTTACTTCTTTGTGCCCAGTTGTTTCACAAGTAATCTGAGAAATGTTAAGAATCATTTTTTGAGGCTGGGCACAGTGGCTCATGCCTGTAATCCCAACACTTTGGGAGGCTGAGGTGGGTGGATCACCTGAGGTCGGGAGTTTGAGACCAGCCTGACCAATATGGTGAAACCCCATATCTACTAAAAATACAAAAATTAGCTGGGCATGGTGGCGCACACCTGTAATCCCAGCCATTCGGGAAGCTGAGACAGGAGAATCTTTTGAACCCTGGAGGTGGAGGTTACAGTGAGCCGAGATAGCACCACTGCACTCCAGTCTGGGCAATCGAGCGAGAATCCATCTAAAAAAAAAAAAAAAAGAATCATTTTTTGAGGAGCAGCAGTATTATTTAGTTTTGTTTTTACTTTTACCTTTTTTTAAAATTTCTTTATGACATAATTTTTAAATGTACACAAAGATAAAAGGAAAATTATAATAAACACCTGTGTTCTAGTCATTTGGCTTCAACAGCTATTATTTTCCTTTAATAGATAGGTATGGAAGGGTGGAAGCTTTGCTTTCATCTTACTCCTCTGCCTTTCTCCCTAAAACTCTCACTTCCCACCCTATTACTCAGAAATCTTTTCCTCATTCTTTATGTGTGCTGTAATATATATTTCATGGGTCTCATGTGAAATTTTCTTTGTAATACATACAGTATTCAATCTGTAACCACTGAGAGCACTTTGCAGAGTTAAAAATCTGGGATTTATAGCAGTACTAATTTTATTTAAGAAACTATGAAGTTAAATATACATTTCATGTGGGGTTTATAGCAGGATTAATTTTAACAAGTATGCTTAATGTCACTGTCTTTTAGCAAACTGAAACTGTGTCAGTTCAGTCTTCAGTATTGGGGAAGGGCGTAAAACATCGACCCCCGCCAATCAAACTGCCCTCAAGCTCAGGAAATAGTTCCTCAGGTATTACATTTCTTAGTTTTTTGCAGTCTAGAATAACAAACATTATAGAGTCCTAATCTCTTTTTAAAACTTTGCCCCATTTTGATTTCTATAGTTCACAGAATTTTGAATTATAAATTTAGGAAATAACTTTTATGTTCTTCTAGGTAACTATTTTACACCACAACAGACAAGCAGCTTTCTCAAATCTCCAACTCCTCCTCCTTCTTCGAAGCCATCAAGTATTCCTCGGAAATCATCTGTGGATCTCAATCAAGTTAGCATGCTTTCTCCAGCTGCCCTATCACCTGCCAGCTCATCACAAAGTGAGTCATAACTTAAATTCTTCATTAAATCTTCATAAGCTTTTGCATTAGTGTTTCTTAAGACAGCTTTTTTCAACTTGTGAAGTAGTGATATCTGAATGTACTGTGTACCCAAAATGTATAAGTTGCTAGAAGCTTCAGGCAGAGCTCTTGTTGATTGTATGTATTATGTCTCTACTGTAATTGTACTTGTTTTTCTGTATCTATGTATGCATTCTGCGTATACCTTTCTTATAGACTTATAACCTACACATCTCCTTAAAAAAATAACCTGGTAGTTACATGTGGCAATAAGATTTCAAAATATTTTTTATTCCAGTGTACCCTAGGATCATTTTACATATTTATGTAAATTGTGTGGCTGATATGAAAAAAATGTCATAAGAGTTGTTGCTGCAGGTCCTATCTTTGTGTATATGTAAGAAGTCAACTAGTTCCAAGGTGGTGATACAATAAACTGAAAAACAATATTTCAAAAACACTCCTACACTCTTTTATAAATTGTTGTCAGTTACTAAAATGTGATGATGATCATAAAGCATTATTCTGAAGATACTGAAATGTAATTTTTACTACTGAATACTTTTTTTTTTAACATCAAGAAGAGTTATACAAGAATGTTAGCATTAGTTTGGGAGAATTTCTTCAAATTAGTAAATATCTGAAAGTACCAATTTGGG
Source organism: Mandrillus leucophaeus (assembly GCF_000951045.1). Taxonomy (NCBI): domain Eukaryota; kingdom Metazoa; phylum Chordata; class Mammalia; order Primates; family Cercopithecidae; genus Mandrillus; species Mandrillus leucophaeus. Next base: position 2,108,815 of record NW_012104488.1, read on the forward strand.
GGAAAAAGTCATTCCAGTTTTTTAGATTTTTTGTAGATAGCTAATATATGCTGAAAGTTTTAGTACACTGCACAGTGATAGGGTGGTCTTCGCATTAGATATAAACATCTTCATCTTGATAGCTCAAAAGGTGTAATTTTTCTGCCTTCTTGTTTTGCACAAAGAAAAATATATAAATTTTCTGAAAGTCTTATTCACACTTCTTATGTTGTGGGTATGGATTATGGTAATCTACTGCACACAGTTGTTACTTTAAGTAAGGGTTGAGTGACAGCTTCTGGACATTCACATTTCTTTCCTTTCTTTCTGCAGGACATGAAAGCTAAAAAAGAAAACACCTCAAGAGCTTTTGGTTTTACTTTTTTGGTTTTTGTTTTTTGTTTTTGTTTTTTAAAAAATTGATAAACTGTGCATACTTCATTCACAACAGATTTTCTATACATTCTACATTTAAACAGAAGTACACAGTTACTGTTAAAGATGCAGTATTATCTATCAGACATTTACTTTATTACTGTTTTTTGTAAATTTGTTTGTCAGGATAAACTTGATGTGTTAGGAATTAAACATGTATATTTAGGTGCCAAATATGATTGTTAACCATATGTAACTTATTAAATATGTTCACAGTTTATCTCAGACTTTTACACTAAATAAGCAATATTTTTAAATGAAGTCATGAATTAGTAAATCGTAAATAATAAATTAATTTGAATTCCTTTTGAACTTTTTAGGCCAAAGGCAGCATGTAGGAAACTAACTTTTAAATGGGTATTGTGGTAGAATATAACTGTATATTTTTACTGTTACTGCAATAGCATCTTTAATGGGCTTTTTAGGTGATATACTGCATCCTTAATTGTAATTGAGTGTAGCAACACTCATGTATCATGTTTAGAAATTAACACTTGCAGTTAACTGCTTTTAAAAAAAAAAACTAGAACAAATTGTCAGTGCTAAGTAAGATTCCATTAACCTTATTTTAAAAGGACTGGCCATTTATAACAAACTAGCAATTTTTATTTTTCTCAATGAGCAGGATCTGGAACTCCTAAGCCATCTACTCCTACACCAACCCCTTCATCGACCCCACACCCTCCTGATGCTCAGAGCTCAACTCCTAGTACCCCTTCAGCTACCCCTACTCCCCAAGATTCAGGCTTCACCCCTCAGCCCACTTTGTTAACTCAGTTTGCTCAGCAGCAAAGGTCTCTGAGCCAGGCAATGCCTGTAACAACCATTCCTCTTTCCACCATGGTAACATCTATAACTCCAGGAACCACGGCCACCCAGGTCATGGCAAACTCTGCTGGACTTAACTTCATCAATGTAGTGGGCTCTGTTTGGTAAGTTTGCATTGATGTTCTGATTTTTTTTTTTTTAAAGATAGTTTCACCATCTAAAATTCTAAATTTGTGAAATGAAGAACAAACTGCCTATTACTCAGACTGAAAGGCAATAGTTTAAATATGGACAGAAGTTGCCTGACCATGTGTGTTTTAATTTTAAATAATATATCTGTTAACTGCACTAAGATGATACCTCATCTTATTGTTTTTGTTTTTTGATACTTCATCTTGACAGCAGCTTAGAATTTCCTGTTTATCTTTTGCATTGCCTTTGATATTTAATACCAATAAATAGCTAGTTGTGTTTGCTTAGTAGTTTTGTTTTTTAATCTGAGGAATTATGTGGCTGACTTTTTTCCTTTTACAGTGAAGTTTAATGCTTTGTCTTATTCTCCTGCAGTGGGGCCCAGGCTTTGATGAGTGGTTCAAACCCCATGCTGGGCTGTAACACAGGTGCCATAACTCCTGCAGGAATAAACCTGAGCGGCCTTCTACCCTCAGGAGGTCTGCTACCAAATGCATTGCCCAGTGCAATGCAGGCAGCTTCTCAAGCAGGTCAGAATGTTGGAAATAATAACCTCTAAAAAAAAAAAAAAAATTAAAGTATATGCTAAAGTAAAAATGTAATTTTAAGAATGATGCTAAAGGCATTTAATGTCATTATTTCATGAAGTATAGTATCACATGTGTTTCATTTCAAAAGCCTTTAAAGTTCTGGCATTTGAATTAAAAGCCATCTAGCAATCAACTTTGGAAAACTTGGTAAGCCTGTGAGTCTGTGCAAATGTTTCTTTTGCTTTCCAAATAATAGAATTAATTTTGGTAGCCTTATTGTCATTGTAGTTATATTCCAGGGAATATTAATGTATTTTGAAAATACACATTGTGCACAAGAGGCATCTGCATCGCAGTTAAGAGCCTGGATTCTGGAGCCAAACTACCTCAGCTTGAATCCCAGGTGTACAACTTATCGTTTGTGTAATATTGAGAAAGTTACCTTTGTGTCTAATTTTCCTCATAAATAAAATGGAAATAGCAATAATAACTTACCTTATAGTCATGAGGATTAAATGAAATATAATACAGATTATGTGCTTAAACTGTGCCTGAGACATAATAAGCATTCTTTTTTTTTTGAGACGGAGTCTCGCTCTGTCGAAGAGTAGTTATTACCTGTACAGGAAAACAGTTATAATAATAACTTGTGCTTATTTTTTTGATGCTCTTTAAAAGAATGTATTATAATATCTTGAAACAATTCAGTTTCACTTGAGGAAAAATTTAATAGGAAAAACAATGTGGAAAAATTCATTAAAAACTTTCTTAGTTATGAGAAAGGGAACCCAGAAAATATAATTAAACATATTAACATGTTGCTGTAATTTCCTAATTCTAGCTAGTGCTGTTATTTTTTTGTTTTGTTTTGTTTTTGGAGACAGAGTCTCGCTCTGTCGCCCAGGCTGGAGTGCAGTGGCGCAATCTCCGCTCACTGCAAGCTCCGCCGCCTCCCAGGTTAACGCCATTCTCCCACCTCAGGCGCCCGCCACCACGCCTGGCTAATTTTTTTTGTATTTTTAGTAGAGACGGGGTTTCACCATGTTAGCCAGGATGGTCTCGATCTCCTGACCTCGTGATCCGCCTGCCTCAGCCTCCCAAAGTGCTGGGATTACAGGTGTGAGCCACCACCCCCGGCCTAGTGTTCTTATTTTAATAAGCATAAGTGTGCTTTAGTGCCAGAAGTCCTGAAATGGACTTCACATCCTGAATTTAGGATATTTACATGTAACTGCTAGTTGTACCAGTTACATGTGGCTTCACTTGCTAAACTGGGGCTTTACAGAAGTCACTAAATTTTTCCCCCTTAGCCTCAGTTCAGTTCGCTCTAAAGTGGGAATAAAAATATCTTCAGTTGGTACTTAAGAGAAATAAATGAAGTATGAAAGTGACTTTGGTAAGCTAGAAGGCATTATACAGATGTCATCCAGTTTTAAATGGGGGTTAAGCCATTTTCTTAAATGAGAATTTTTCCAGAAAGGGATATTTTTGCCAAATTTCAGTTTCTTATACAAGGCTTTGCTAATATTACATGTGCATTTCTTGCCTTAAATCTTTTTTTAAAAATATGATCTGATAGAGAACTAGATACATTTTTAAATAGTGTTCAGATTGGTGTATTTTGTTAGCAAAATATTTGCATATCGTGAGACCAGGATCAGCACACTACAGCACACAGCCTAAGCTAGGAATGGTTACTACATTTTTAAAGGATTGTGAAAAGAAAATGCAGCAGAGGCCATTTGTGCTCACAAAGCCTACATGATGGCCCTTTACTGAAAAAGTTTGTCACCCCCAACTTTAAGATAATGCTCTGTGTTATGTAACAGATTTTTTAGGATTATGTTTAGAATTAACAGAGCACTGTTTCCTGACTCTCAGTTTTGATCTTATACACAAATTGCAACATTCTTTAGCATTCTGATTAACATTTGTAGTTAAAAAAAAAAATAGCATAGAGCATACCAGTTCTTAAAGATATGATTATTTTAGTATACTATGTAACACTGAGAAATGTAAGTAGATGCCAGTACCTGGAATGTATTTGCACAGCAGTGATAGTTTTGTTATATTCATGGTGTTCACATAATTCTTGATTACTGTTTGTTCAGTCAACAGTCAGAAGAATGAAAAAGAAGTCCCAGTTTCTGAAAGATAGACTATAATGTACACCTGGTGCTTCACAACTTTGAATAAAATCTCAGTATTGATATTTCTGAAGTATGGAAAATACGCACATCTATGCAGAGAGTACATAAAATTATTGTACTTATATATACTAAAGTATAAATTATTTTCATGTGTAATAAATTTCCAATTCTGTTATAACCATGAGTTTTATTTAACAGGTGTTCCATTTGGTTTAAAAAATACTTCAAGTCTCAGGCCCTTAAATCTACTCCAGGTAAACCTGAAATCCTGCTTTTGATTAAATTGTTTGTACATTGAATTTTTTTCTAAACAATGTATATCTATATGTATTAGCACTTGAAATTCTGAGGTCTGTTTAGATTCTTCTAAGGGTGTGGTTATTATTGCTACCTTTGTATGATCAAGTGGATAAAAAGGAAGAATCAGTACCCTATATACCACACTTTGGCTCCAGTAGCCCTGCCTAATTAAGAACTAGCTGTGCCAGTGGGGAGAATTTGCACCTACCAAGGAGGATACTTCGCTACAATAATAATAGTGGACATATTTAGAAAATAATTGCTTTCCCAACAGATGTTTTTTGTATGCATAGAAGTAATACTGGTTTTTGTGCTTGAAGGAGATTTAAAAAATAGGTATGTGTGCAGTACGCGGTGGCTCACACCTAGAATCCCACCACTTTGGGAGACCCAGGTGGGAGGATTGCTTGAGCTCAGGAGTTCGAGACCAGCCTGGGCAGTATGGTAAAAGCCCATCACTACAAAAAATTAGCCAAGCATGGTAGCATGCATCTGTAATCCCCGCTACTCGAGAGGCTGAGGTCAGAGAATCACTTAAGGCCAGGAAGTCGAGGCTGCAGTGAGCTGACATTGCGCCACTGCATTCCGGCCTAGACAACAGAGTGAGATCCTGTCTCAAAAGAAAAAAAAAGAGGGGGTGAATTTACAACATTCCTGGTGTTATGCTAGGTCCTCTAATTTAAAGAAGGAGTAAGCTTTAAGCTAGTAGTTTGGAAAATGGATAGACGTGAATATAAAGATCTGGATATGTAATGTAGTAGAGCTATGGATTGATGGGAAATAACAATAACAGATCAGCCACCCTGGTATTCAGGATTAACAGATCAGGAAATTCTCATTAGAGCTAAAATTTAAAACTTATTTCCTATACACGATGCAGTATGTTTGCAGACTAATTGCAGACCAATATACTTATAGTATGGACAAGCCCACAAATTGCATTTGTTTATTTAGCCTACCTTCTGGTATATTGCTGTTGAAGTTTTCTTAGGGATCAGTCTCAGTGTTAACAGGAATGGAAATCCTTTAGTTTATTATATATTTCTACATTTACTATACACTGATTGAGGAAGGAACATTTGATCTGTGCTGTATCCATGTTTACCTAATGATGAGCTGTGATGGATATAGATAGATATTTTGACCCAAGGATTTTTTTTTTTTTTTTTTTTTGGACTATATAGAACCTAAGAGTTCTGTATTTGGTATTTTCTTGGACATTCTCCTAAGGACCTCAAAGTGGTCCATATATAAACCCCTATAGCTTAAAATGGAAAAACTATTTGTTTTTTGGTGCATTTGACAAACACTGTTTTCCTTTTTAACCTGGAGTTTTCTGAGTGCTTCTTTAAAAATTGTTTTTATATTTGGATTAATTAAATTCGAATTAGATTTGAATGAAAGAGAAAGTAGTGGTTTCCAAAATAAATATGGACAACTAAATGCACTTTTTTTTCAACTTTGAAATTCCTCACTGTGTTATATAAAAGATCTTGTATAGTATTTTTGTGTTTTTGTCAAAACTAGAACCAATTTATGAGGGGTGGCTTTTCACAGTATACATTTCTGATTCATAAGCTGTTTGTTTGTACTTTCTAATGTATTTAATGCTCTTTCGTATTGATGTATAAAAAGAGTGAAATAAAAAATAGCATGTGAATTGGGATAGCTAACTACTAGCTTGAAGCAGAAAAATTTATGTTTAAGGGTATTAACATACTTGAGAGCCCAAAGTAATAGGATTTTAAAATTGTATCTAAATAGGTCTTTATTTTAAGGGCAACCAACTTTTTTTTTGTTCACCTGTTTCCTCAACTATAAGAGTGACACATAGCAAATGATCCAAAAATATTTGTAGAATAAAGAAATTTAAATATTTGATATAAAATCATATGAGATTGGTTAATTTTTGTTTAAATTCTTAATAGCTTCCAGGTGGTTCACTTATTTTTAACACTCTGCAGCAGCAGCAACAGCAGCTCTCCCAGTTTACACCACAACAACCTCAGCAGCCCACAACTGCTAGTCCTCAACAGCCAGGGGAGCAGGTATGGGTTTTGTAGCCTTCCATATGCTTTTACATCGAATTTATAACATTTTTTGGTATATTCCAAGCATACTTCATGTGCTTTGTTAGTGTAAACATTTCCTGTACTGTTTTTGTTAACAATAGTAGCAATCAGCTATTGGGCACGTATTCCTAATAAAACAGTCATACCATACTGAATAGATGATATCATCTGCATCTTGCATAGATGATTGAGATTCAGGTAAATGGCTTGCTCATAGCCATACAGTGAGTGGCAGAGTCAGAGATTCAAACCTAGGTCTTTCTGTCCCTATCGCTCATGTATTTTCTACCCCATCATTATCTTTCTGTTTTTAGGATTGTGTTACTATTGGAATAAAGATATCCCTATTATTATAAAATGTAGGGCAGTGGGAACACAGACAAAAACAAACATTTACACTGCCAAAGAGAATGAAATTGAATAAGAATTGCAATAAATGACAGTAGAAGAAGGAAGTACAAGTGTTTCTAAACTTTGGGTACACTGGAGTCATCTGGGAAATTTAAAAATACTGATTCCTGGGTCCCACATCCAGAGTTTCTCTATCTCACAAATTATATGAAATATTCACCATTAATCCTTTTGCCCAATTTTCCACAGTCAGGTCTTGGTTGGATAAAGCTCATCCTCTAATAGAGTCCTCAGGAAGGGCACATTAAAAACTTACTGTTTTTTCATTCTGAACACATTAAAGATTGCTTGGCTAGGTATAAAATCTTTGATTTTCTTTAAAAAAAATAATTTTTCAATACACATAAAATTTACCATTTTAACTTTTTTTTATTTTTTGAGACGGAGCCACGCGCCGTTGCCCAGGCTGGAGTGCAGTGGTGCGATCTTGGCTCACTCCAACCTCCACCTCCTGGGTTCAAGCGATTCTCCTGCCTCAGCCTCCCAAGTAGCTGGGGCTACAGACGCGTGCCACCACACCCGACGTTTCACCGTGTTAGGATGGTCTTGGTCTCGTGACCTTGTGATCCACCACCTCGGCCTCCCAAAATGCTGGGATTACAGACGTGAGCCACCGCACCTGGCCAAAATTTACCGTTTTAAATTCCTAAGTGTGCAATTCAGGAGTGTTAAGTGTATTCACATTGTTGTGCAACAGATTTCTATTATAGAACTTTTTCATCTTGCAAAACTGAAACTATATCCGGTAAATAACAACAACTCCTCCCCTCAGCCACTATTCAACTTTATGTTATTATGAGTTTGACTATTCAAGATACCTCATATAAGTGCAGTCATGTAGTTATTTGTCCTTTTGTGTCTGACTTACTTCACTTAGCATAAAGTCTTCAAGGTTCATTCATGTGTTATAGCATGTGTCAGAATCACCTTCCTTTTTCATGGTGAATAGTACTTGTATATACCATATTTTGTTTATCCATTCATCCACTGATGGATACTTGGGTACCTTCCAACTCTTGGCTATTGTAAATAATGCTAGTGTGAATGTGAGTATACAGATCTCTTTGAGACCGTCTTTGGCTCTTTTGGATATATACCCAGAAGTTGGATTGTTGGTTCATATGGTGATTTTTAATTTTTTAAGAAGCATCATACTGTTTTCCATAGTGACTGTACCATTTTACCTAATTCCCATCAACAACATACAAAGATCTCAATTTGTCCAAATCCTTGCCAACTCTTGTTATTTGCTGGTGGTGGTTGGGTCTTCGGGGATTTTTTTTTTAGCAGCCATCCTAATGGGTGTGAGGTAATAATCTCATTGTGTTTTGATTTGCATTTCCGTAATGATTAGTGGTGTGGAGCATCTTTTCATATGCATGTTGGCCATTTGTATATCATCTTTGGAGAAAAGTCTATTCGGGTCCCTTGCCCATTTTTTTTATCAGATTAATTTTTGTTGTTGGATTGTAGGAGTTCTTCATTCTTCATATACACATATGTCAGATGTTTGATTTGCAGATATTTTCTCCCATTTGTTGTCTTTTCACATGATTGCATCCATTGCACAGAAGTTTTTAAAATTTTAATGTAGTTCATTTTCTCTTTTTACTTTTCTTGCCTGTGCTTTTGGTATCATATTGAAGATCATTGCCAAATCCAATGTCCTGAAGCATTTTCACTTGCTTTCTTCTAAATGTTCTCTAGTTTTAGGTCACCTTTAAATTTATTAAAAATGCTTCCTACTGTTGACTTGCTTTGTATGTTTTTGAGAAATCTGATGCCAGTCTAATTATCTTGCTCTTGTAAGTTTATTTAAGCAGTTTGTCTAGAGGCCCTGAATGTTTGTCTAATATTTTCACTGGTGTATGTGTCAGAATTGATTTTTCCATGTTTTTCCTGTGGATCCTTTTAATGTGTAGAGTCACTTCTTTATTTCTGGAATGTTTTCTTGGATGATAGTTTGTAGTTTCATAAGTGGAAGCTTAGATTATGGAGGTCATTCTTTTCTAAAATAAACATTTAATGTTATACATTTCCTTCTCAGTACTGCTTAAGCCACTTTCCACAAATTTTGATATGCTGTGCCTTCATTTTGTTCCATAGAATTTTCTGTCTTATGGATCCCTCTTAAATGAATTATTTAGATATGTTTGATTTCCAAATACTTGGGAATTTTCCAAATATCTTTCTGCAGTTGATTTCTAGTTTAAATCCACTGTGGTCTGAAAACATATTTTTCGTTCTTTTAAGTTTGTTGAGGTTTGTTTAATGCTTGAGAACGTGATCTGTCTTGATGAATACTCCATATATGCTTGAAAAAAATGTGTATTCTGCTGTTAGGAGTGTTCTGTATTAGAGCAAGGCATTTGATGGCATCATTCAGGCCTTCTATATCCTTTTCTTTCTCCATGTTTTATCAGTTACTGTGAGAAGTGTTGAAGTCTTCAACCAAAACTGGAAATTTCTATTTCTCCTTTTGCTAAAGGTTGTGTTTTGAGCCCATATTGTTAGGTGCATATGCATTTAGGATTGTTACATCCTTGATTAATTTACCCCTTATCATTAATAAATGACCACCTTTATCTCTGGTAATATTTCTTGTTTCTTTCTTTTGATTAATATTAGCTTAGTACATCTTTTTTCATCCTTTTAGTTTTAGCCTGAGTCCTTTTATTTCTTAGTATTTGTTTTTCTTCAGGATGTTTGTTTAATCATTATTCCTCCTTGTTTGAATATTCCATTTGCGGTGGTGGCTTACAGTCTACTTTAAGTTTGTGGAGTGCTTCGGGGGGAAATTGATATCATCTGTAGTTTTTTTTGTTTGTTTTATCATAGTTCCATTATGGTGGTGATGTGGTCTGCCTTATTCTGTTGTTCATTTCATGAACTGGGTTCCAAATTCAATAATAGAACCTTTCGGCTCTGTGCTCTTTTGTCCAATCTCTTTTTATATCCAGGGAGATCCCCTCAAGATAAATGTATCTTTTGAATGTTTGGCTTGCCATTATATACTGAAATGTTCAAAGGATGTCTTTTGCAGAGCAAAAGTTTTTAATTTTGCTGAAGTCCACGTTGACAGTATCTTTCCTTTATGGAATATGCTGTAGTTGTCATGTCTCAGAACTCTTTACCTAGCCCTAGGTCCCAAAGATTTTCTTCTGTGTTTTTTTCTAACAGTTTTATAGTTTCTTATTTTGAATCCATGATTCATTTTCAGTTAATTTCTATACAAGGTGTGCAACTTAGGTCCATGTTTTTGTTTTTGTTTTCCTATCAATATCCAATTGCTTCAACACCATTTGCTGAAAACAACAACAAAAAAAACAGCTATCCTTTCTGAATTGAATTACTTCTGCACATTTGTTAAAAGTCTGTTGGGTCTGTTTGGGTGGGTTTATTCCTAGGTTCCCTGTTCTGTTTCATTAATCTATGTGTCTGTCCTTCAGCCAGTACCACACTGTCTTCTTCATTGTAGTGTCTTAAAATTGGGCAGTGTTTTCTGCCATACCATTTTTCAAAATTATTGTAGTTAATGTAGGTTCTCTACCTTTCCATATAAATTTTAAAGTCATCTTGTCTGTATCTACAAAAACTTTGCCAGCATTTCTAAAAGAATTGAGTTATGCTTGTTGATCAGTTTGGGAGAAGAACTGCCGTCTTTATGATGTAAGTCTTCCAGTACATGAACATAGTATGTCCTTATCTAGACCAAAATCAATGTTTTGTAGTTTTTGGTATACAAGCCCCATATATGTTTTCTTAGACTTAAGATTAATACCTAAGCTTTTCTCTGTTTTTTTGAGCAACTGTGAATGGTATTTTTTTAATTTCAGTTTTCACATGTTAATTACTAGTATATATAGTGTTGATTTTTGTATATTGATCTTGTATTGTGCCCTCTTACTGAACTTACTATTTCTAGGAGCTGTTTTGGAGATTGCTTAGGATTTTCTACAGTATAAACAGTTGTGCCATTTGCAAATAAGGACAATTTTATTTTTTCCTATAAAATCGATATGCCGGCCGGGCGCGGTGGCTCACGCCTGTAATCCCAGCACTTTAGGAGGCCGAGGCGGGCGGATTACAAGGTCAGGAGATGGAGACCATCCTGGCGAACACAGTGAAACCCCATCTCTACTAAAGAATACAAAAAATTAGCCAGGTGTAGTGGCAAGCACCTATAGTCCCAGCTACTCGGGAGGCTGAGGCAGGAGAATGGCGTGAACCCAGAAGGCGGAGGTTGCAGTGAGCCCAGATTGCGCCACTGCACTCCAGCCTGGGCAACAGAGCAAGACTCCGTCTCAAAAAACAAAAAACAAAACACATAAAGTTCCAGTACTATGTTTATGTTACAAAGAGTGTTTTAAGCTTTAAAAAATTGTTTCGGTGAAGCTTTATAAAAGCCTTAGGCATTATCTTGGTAGCATCAAACAATAAATACAGATGCACTGAAAAAGAAAGTTTTCTTTGTTCAAATGGTATAAATTTATTGTTGCTTACTCTAAATACCTTTGAAGTATTTTCCTTGTTACTCTTTTTACAAGACTAGTCTCATACTGCTTTATTTCATACCGGAAAAAATGCTGATTTATTTTCACCAGCTCAAATTTGTTTTTCTTTCTCGTACAAGTCATTTATTTTTTTATTCAGGGTTCTGAACAAGGTTCAACCAGTCAAGAACAGGCCTTATCTGCTCAGCAAGCTGCTGTTATTAACCTTACTGGAGTAGGAAGTTTTATGCAGTCACAGGCAGCTGGTAGGTATCTTCATAACTTTATATGCTGAATTTACTAAACATATTCAATCTATTTGGGATCTCACCACTTATTTTCTTTTCCTTCCCTTGCAACCAGTAAACAGGAAAAAGTAAAGCTATAATGTGTGAACTATTAAATTGATTAATGGCTGAGATTTTTTTCATTAATTTGATAGTGCATTAATTAAAAGAGCTTTGACTTAACATAATTACCACAGTTGTGTTTTCCTTATGTTACAGTTTACTGGCAAAATTTAATAGTTATCCACTTTACTAGGTTACCAGAGCTGTTTTCAGTGTTTGCCAGTAGTTATGTTAATTAATAACTTTTTCGTTTTCCTGGGTTAAGACTGAATTTTTCTAGATTGCATAATCTTTTGTTTCATTCTGGTAATTTGTAGTTGCATAAATGACTTTAAGTCTTAATGAACAATAGCATAACTTATGTAAGCCACTATTGTCATTTAAGAAAAGATTAACTTCTCAACACTTCCCAGCAGTAAATGGTGAACTAAAGATTACTCTTAATGATTCCTGTCAGTTGAAGATAATTCTAACTTTATACTTAATTAAAAGAGTAAGCCACATGTATAAGAAAGCTGTAAGAGTTTGAGGATTGAATGAGTGACTGTGTTGTCAATATCTTATCACTGTGGGCTTACTATGCCTTTAGAAGTCTTTTAGAATAATCTTTATTTTGGAAGTAAGTAATCCTTACATATAAAGTTCCAACTCAGAGGTAGTGAATTTCCAAAGAGAAGTTTATGTAATTATATACCTTTATCAGCCCAGTTGTGAATTTCCGAAAATAGCTCTAGTATAATTTAGTGACAACTCTAGTCTGAAAAGTCATGAGAATGTTCCTAGCCACAGATTGCCATAATTTGAGTCCAAGTCACTTAAATCATGTTGGCCTTCAAACTTCCTCATATGTAAAATAAGTGTTGAACTGATTACTGTGGTTCCACTCAGCTCAAAAAATAACAAACAATGCTCAGTCTCAGTTCATCACCTCTGTTGTTAATAGAGTAGTCTGATATTCATTGCAGCATCTTTTGTTTAAAGCAATTGTCTGTCTACCAGCTTTGTTGTTACGATAGTTTGGATTTCTTCCATCTCCCTTCTCCTACTGTTGGTTATATTTCCAAAATAATGTACTCTTCTAAACAAAATAGCACCAGTATCAAATTTTATACAGATGCAAGAGGGGTTCAGTGCTTTGACACATAATGCACTCCCTTCTCTGTGTCCAGAAAGTTCCATAATCAGTGGTACCCCCAACTAACAGGAGACCATATACTAAATTTATTCTGAAATGTCTATGATTTGATACTTAAGATTAATCGTACTGCTAACTTTTCTATTATTTCATTTTCTGTGTTGTCCTTTTCTAACCCTGGTAGCCTTCAAACTTTTTGACTGGCCTGCTTTCCCCTTCTCCTCTCTGTAGTGTTGTCTCAGCTTGGCTCTGCCGAGAACAGACCTGAGCAAAGCCTTCCTCAGCAGAGATTCCAGCTCTCCTCTGCCTTTCAACAGCAGCAGCAACAGATACAAGTAATCCAGCAACTTCACTCTGATTACATTTTTAAAGATACTCAGCTCCAAAAGTACCTCAAAATAACTTGCTTTAGTTTTATTTTACTGTCTTTTAAGACTGTACAGTAATTGGTAAATAATTTAGCAAATTTTATTTAAAAGTCTTGACATTTTAGCCAGTCAACTTGGAGCACTGAATATATTTTGTACATTTAAGCCATACTCTTAAAATTTTTCATGAAGTGCTGGTGGCACATTAACATACATTTTTCTAGTATGCAGTGTATTTTGAAATAGACAGTTGTAAGTGCCAATTGTTAACTTTCTAATATTTTATTGCAGAAAAGTGTTCCTATTAGTAAATGTCATACCTGTTTATTTAGAAAAATGTTATACCATCATTTTAGGAAGGAAAGTCAGCATATTATAGTTGACTATCTTGATATTCAGGGTTGTTTTATATTGCTATAAACTATCATTATACAACAAAATGGTAACTGAAGTTGCTGAGTTACTACAATATAGACTGGCAGGGCAAAGTAACAAATAATTTTGAAGTTTGCCAAGAATCATTTTTAAAGCCCTCAGCAGGCTTCTGTGCCACTGGTGCTGTTTGACTGTGCATTGTCTCAATGTGGTATAGTCCCTTTTTGTTATCTTGGTGCTTTCTCCCTTTTTCAGTTGTGTTGTTTCGTCACTCTCAGGAAAAGCACCTTTCCACACCGGCCTGCATTTAACATAACTCGATTTTCTCCCTCCCTTTTGCAGCAGTTGCGATTCTTGCAGCATCAAATGGCTATGGCAGCAGCAGCAGCACAAACAGCTCAGCTACACCGTCATCGGCATACAGGCAGCCAGTCAAAAAGTAAAATGAAGAGAGGCACGCCAACCACTCCAAAATTCTGAGTCTTGCATTATTTTTTGTTCCTTTTTTAAAAACACAAGAGCATTGAATCAAAAGGATTGAGTTTCTACTTTTTGTTTTTTTAATGTGTCAGTATTTTACATTGCTAGATGTACAAACTTTATACAGAAGCACAACCTTATCATTTTTAAATAAAAACAGGGAAATGGTTTAACAAACTAGGGTTGGTTTGCCTAAGTCATTGCTTTTTAAAAATGGTTTCACTATACATTATATGGAAGTGACCTAAGAAATAATAGAAACATCTTTCGGAAGAATGTAGTTTGATATTTATTTAGTATAAAATGTTTGTGCACAGTGTTAACAAATACAATTTTTACAAATCTGTTTTGAAAAGTGGCTATTTATTTGGGTTTCATACTCTTAATTACTTCATCCATCAATTTTTTAACTTCTTTGTGTCTTGTAACTGCTCGGCTCATGCAGTCCTGAAGTTTAGCTCCAGTTAGCCCGCTTCCACCTGAAAAATGATTTTGCCAATACTTTTAATCTATCACTGCTTTTCAAAAAACATTAATGTCATATCAAATTATGAAACAAAAAAATTGGATAACATAAATCAGGGTACAGTCTCAAGATCTGCAAGTTAGTTTCACAAGACCTCCAAGTGATTCTAATGTATGTCTTAAGTTTAAGAATCACTGACATATACCATTAAGATGGAAGAAAATTTGAGGTAGCTAAGAAACTACAGTAAACTTAAATTAGGTAAATGAAATATCCCATATTCCATTTGGCCCTCCCTAATTTAAGGCTCACACTGAGTTTTCATCTACATATGTTTAGGACTGAAGTGGCAGGAACATGCCTGGTTTGTGAAGACAACAGAGCTTGCCTTCCTCATCCATTACTATTGTTAAGGTTCCTGTTGCCAGATGTTCCTCCTCTCCAGTAGGGTCAACTATAAGCAAAGTGCTATAAAAAGAAAAAAGTGTAAGTTATCAATCCGTGGAACAAATTTTACTTTAAAAATACTAAACATACTGTCAGCCTCCCAAGTAGCTGGAATTACAGGTACACACCATCACACCTAGCTAATTTTTGTATTTTTAGTAGAGACAGGGTTTCACCGTCTTGGCCAGGCTGGTCTCGAACTCCTGACCTCAGGTGATACCCTGCCTCAGCCTCCCAAAGTGCTGGCATTACAGGCATGACCCACCATGCCTCGCCCTGCTCTACTATTTCTGAATGTGCTAAAATCCTTGGAAAATACTGAAGATAGCTTCAGGTAAATCTTTAGTGAAAGAATTAGAAATTAACATTACACAGGTATAAGTAAAACAAGGAACAGGTAAAGTGAACACAATTATCATCCAAAGGATGCTTATGAAAGCAGACAGGTTGACTAGAAATAATTGTGCAGGGACAAGTATAAACTCAAGTGTCCAGGGAAAACTAGGATGTAGAGTCACCATAGCACTTCCTGAAGAGTTAGAATGCTGAACATCAATTACCCAAATCTTAAATATAGAAAATTTTAAAGTAAGTTTGATTAGCTTACTCATCAAACACAGCAAAGGAAGTTGCAACTGGATGAGTTCTAATATTCAAATAACTTTTCTTCTTTAAATTAACTTCTGCTAAAGCAGTTTCTTCATTTATAGTAACTTCAGGCAACTGTACTAAGAAAAGGCAAATTTGTAAAGTAAGTCTCTAAGAAACAAATGGTTTTTAAGCTTTTTTTTTTTTTTAATTCACCTTTCCCTCGATTGAACTTGCCCAGAACATTTCTTTTTAAAAAGCACCTTACAGCCACTAAGGTAAATACAGAGGATATACATTGCTCTTCACAACATCCGACATGCCTACCTAGTGCTTATTGCATAATTTTTTTAAGTTTAAGAAGTCAAAATGATTTTTTTTTTTAATTTTTAGAGATAGGGTCTTGTTATGTTGCCCAGGCTAGAACTGAATTCGTAGCAATCTTCCCACCTCAACCTCCCCAGTAGCTGGGTGGGACTATAGGCATGTGCCACTGTACCCAGTTTTGAAATGAAAATGATTACTAATAGATAACATGTCTAGCTAATTTGTATATGCCAGGTACTGTTTTAAGCATTTCCACATTTTCATTGTATTCACCTAATCAATACTCTTACAAACTAAATACTATTATCCCTATTTTATTATAGATAAGGAAACTTCAGCACAGAGTGACACAGCCAGGAATCAAACCTAAGTCTCTGCTTTAACCACTCTGTTACAATATTGTGCTAACTTCATTTTCTACCTCCAATTCACTTAACCACTCTATTATAATATTGCTGTGCTAACTTTATTTTCCACCTCCAATTATTTGTTCCTACCAATTCATCATTCACCAATGATAGGGAATATGCACAAGTTATTGAAATCTGTAACTAATCAGTCAACCTAGACTCCTTGCTAAGAAACTTCACTATTACTATGGCCTCACAGTAAAAACAACAGAATCCATTCTAATTCTTTTGGCAATATCACATAAAGAACTATGAGGATACTGGCAGATCTTCACCAATCACCTAGCCAGAAGTTACAAGTCTTGTCTCCCTCTCCCACCATTATTAACACTATTATGGAAAGGACTGAAGTCCTAACCTAAGTAGACGGGTACAGTCAAAGCAGCACTCTAAAGAGCATTCAGTTAGAGAATATACAACTATCAACTATATTTGGAAAGTAATGGCAGTATTACATTCATTAATTTGGAAGCATACGAAAGCAAATGTACATTAAAAGTTTCACAAAACAGAACATTCTAACCCATTAGTGGGAATATTGCCGTTTTTGTAAGGCTGCTTACCATTTTTTAAAGCCGCTAACAAAGCAAATGTGCAGGCATCCAAAATGTTTCCATCATAGTCGAGGCAAATGAGATCACAGTATAGAACCCAGGCAAGCTAAAATAGAATTAACACAAAAGGAAATTAAAGCCTTCTAATGGGTAGAACATGCTATTCGCTTAGACTTAAGAACCACAGAACCCTTGGTTAAACAAGCAAGATAACCTTCAAGGCTCAAAAACCTTAAGAAAATGCTTTACCTTTTTCAAGTAGAAAACCAGAAGAAAGTGGACAGGTTTGGTGAAAGCTGGCTTTTGATTGCCAAGCTGACAAATGACAAACATGTCCATTTCCCTTAATGGAGCTACAGATGTAGAAGGAATTTCCATTCTTAGTGGGAGGTTACATATAAGGAAGATGGTTTTGAAAGCCCTAGCTAAAATTCAAAATGCACTTACCCATAATACATGAAATGTTTAGGTTTTACAGTGCTAACGTATCAGTTTATGGAAAGCCTCTCTAGGTTCTAATCAACCTAGTTGTACATTTTCAAACAGACTTTGGAATCTACTGTGGATTCACCAAAAACATATGTTAATATGATCAATATTATAATCTGCTATAAGGAATAAAAAATGATTGAACTTTTCTCTAAAGGTTAAGGGGGAAAAAAAATTACTTCAGTTTAAAAGGTAGCTCCCAGACAGGCAGTAAGTTAGTCAAACTTGTTTTTTATAAACAATATGGTTCACTTAGAGCATTATAGAGTAAGAAATGACTGAATCTCTAAAATCTGTAAAGCAGCCATATTTAAGGCTACTTTGATTGGTGATTTTAATTTCCTTGTTCCCTTTCCCCCACAAAAAAAATCTCTTCAGAATTAATAAGAACTTATAGCTTCTCTATTCCTCTTACCTTCCCTGGAGAAATGCATAAGTCCTCTTTCAGAATTATCTGTGAACTTGATTTAATGACAAAGAGCAAAGTAAATGAAAAGTCAAAAACTATCTGAAAATGAATTACAGTAAAATTTTATCATGGTGCTCTTACTTTTCAATGACATCTGCAATGAACTGGCTAGCCACTTGGGCCTCTTCTCCAGGAGGTCCAGACCGGAATCTCGATGAACACAGGGGTGGTAGATCCACATTAGGAACTGAAAGAAACACTCTGCAGCTATGAACTAAATTTTTTTTTTTTTTTTTTTTT
>NW_012104488.1:2131312-2132575 GCF_000951045.1 Mandrillus leucophaeus
GGGCCGCTCACGCCACAGGAAACGCCAAGGTGGGGACGCGACGAAAGGTCCCTGGCCCGCCTTCGCATCGACTTTCCCCTGCCCAGACGCCCTTGTAAGTTTCCTTGCCTTGGACGTATTTTGACGAATCTGCTGTTAAAGAAGGAGCCGGTGTGCATCTTTCTAAAAAAACTGGTGCTGTAACTCAGAATAACGCCAACAGTTCAGAGATAACAGGATTTCCAGCGAAGAATTAAGCAGTGCGTGTGGAGCGTTGTTCCAATGTTTCTGCGTATTTTTTTTCCGCCTGTGACTTAGGCTGAGCCCTGGCCTTGCCTCTTCACTGGTCAAGGGCTCCTTGCTCCAGCACATGAGAAACCTGAACTTTTTTTTTTTTCTTTTTTTTTTTTTTGAGACGGAGTCTCGCTCTGTCACCCAGGCTGGAGTGCAGTGGCGGGATCTCGGCTCACTGCAAGCTCCGCCTCCCGGGTTCACGCTATTCTCCTGCCTCAGCCTCCCCAGTAGCTGGGACTACAGGCGCCCGCCACCACGCCCGGCTCATTTTTTGTATTTTTAGTAGAGACGGGGTTTCACCGTGTCAGCCAGGATGATCTCGATCTGCTGACCTCGTGATCCGCCCGTCTCGGCCCCCCAAAGTGCTGGGATTACAGGCGTGAGCCCCCGCGCCCGGCCGAGAAACCCGAACTTTATTTGCGCTCGTCCCACCACGTTCTGCTCTGCATCAGCTTGTGTTGTAAACTGTGTCGTGCTCAAGGCTGCCATCTCCTTCCTAGGCTGGGTTACCAGATAAAATACAGGATACCAAGTTAAATTCGAATGTCTGATAAACACAGCATTTTTTTTAAGCACGAGTATGCCCCAAATAGAGCATGCAATTAGTTGTTGCCAGAACCTGGAGGGAGCTGGGAAGACTTTACAGATAGATAGTGGTGATGGTTGCACAGTATTGTGTATGTAATTAATGCCACTCACTATTGTAAAAACGATTAAAATGGCAACTTTTTGTTTTATTTTACCACAATTTATAAAAACTGGTGTAACCAGAAACCTTTAACTGGATGAGTTGTATGGTGACTATCTTAATAAGGCTGTTAAAAACATGATTAGTTTTTTTTGTCTGAAATTCAAATTAAGTAGACATCTTGCATACTTGCTAAACCTGGCGCCATGCTACGGAACCTGGCGCGCCTCTCCACCGACTGGGCGCCGAGGGCACGAGAGCGGCGTTTTCTCCGCCTCGCCACGCGGGGGCGCTGCGGCCAG
>NW_012104488.1:2133650-2136796 GCF_000951045.1 Mandrillus leucophaeus
GAGGTCAGGAGTTTGAGACCAGCCTGGCCAAGACGGCAAAACCCCGTCTCTACTAAAAACACAAAAATTAGCCAGGCGTGATGGCAGGCGCCTGTAATCCCAGCTACTTGGGAGGCTGAGGCAGGAGAATCACTTGGAACCCGGGAAGCAGAAGTTGCAGTGAGCCGAGAGCCTGCCACTGCACTCCAACCTGAGCAACAGAGCCAGACTCCGTTTCAAAAAAAAAAAAAAAAAAGAGCAAACGCTCTGCAATTAGCAAGCCGGTTCAAATGTCAGAGCCACATTTACTGGCTAACTTTAGGCAAGTTATTTAACCTCTAACCTTAAACTCCTCATCTGTCAAATGGGAAGAAAATAGTGTCTACTCCTAGGGTCTGTTAATAAGGGCCAAATGAGATAAACCTGTTAAATCCCAGGCATAAAACCCGATAAGGAGCAAGTTCTCAAATCGTATTGTTATATATCACTCCAGGTTTACCAAAGAAGAATCTCAACTAAGTGTTAAATAACACAGGGTGTATTGTAGTGAAAGAAGCACAGGCTTTGGAGTCAGATTTATGTGTCAAGTTTTACTTATGAGTCTTATGTACCTGGAGAGGTTACTGAACCTCATCTATAAAACAGGAGGTGGAGAAAAATAACAAATGATTGTTGTAGGGATTAAAGTGGATAATTCTGTAAAGTGCCTAAAAAGGTGTCTGGAACATAGCAGGTACTCAGTAAATGGTAGCCATTATTCCCTCAAATTTTTCTTTTCAACAATTTCAATTTTCCACACATTTACACAGATTACATGTCATCACTGGCTAAAAGGATGTCACCAAAAATCTGTTAATTTCTCAAATGATATAACCAAATGTTTTAAAAATTAAGGGTGGCTAAGATTTTTAAAGTTGTTTCATTTTGGTACATTTGACAAATGTTCGGTCATTAAACTTGGGTCATATTATTTAACACTCATAGTGAAAGCTCTTGGGAAATTAAATACTAAAAACTGACACCCAACTGCCAAATCAAGAGTGGAATTATAGGTGTATATTACAATCTAATAAATAAAGCTAACTTTGTAACTCACATCTCAATAGGACATATTTAGATTTACCGCTTTAACTCCACAGATCACTGTAGTATTTCCCAACTTCACTAAAGCAGAACCATCTGCGGTACTAATGGAACCTGAAAAGATAAGCAAAGTGAAAAGTGCATGAAAGGAAAACAGCTACAAAATTATCTACATAATCATTAAAATTAAGTGTTTTAGCTTGCTGTGTATGATTATCTTGCTACCCCTCTCAGTTGCTTATGAATATTTCGTTAGAATAATTGATTTTTACATAACTATTTTAAATTAGTGTTTAAATAATTATTCACCTGTCCTTGAATTTGTGTTAATCATTTTTCATTCAGTTACAGGGCTTTTGTACAGATAAAAATCTCTTCACACAAAAAATCATCAAATTCTTTAGACAAAGAATTTAGCTGAAAAACTGTTTAGGTGGTTCAGAGACTAAAACTTGGGAATATCATACAGTTGAAAATGGAAAATACATCCTTACCTATGTTGACAGTTGTGGTTCTGAATTCACCAAGTTCTCTTCCATCAGGACGGCAGTTCTCTTTCTAAATAAATGTTTATATAAAAATAGATTATACCTATTACATATTTTACACATCTATCACAAGTTTTACACACACCGGGGGAAACACATTAAATGTTACTTCAAATGGATTAAATTACTTGAAATGTATCTTTAAAAGCAGCCCATTGTTATCAAAAGGCAAAACATGTACATAACTTTTTACTCACCAGAAATCTCCTGTAATACTCCAGAGGTTCCACAGTTCTGAAACACGTGTTAAAAATATATCTGAGATAAACTGATGAATCTTAACATAAATCCAGAAATTGGCAAAGATCTTGAGTGTTGTGATGCAGCATACATCTCCACAACTTTTAACTAAAAGTAATTCTAGAAAGTAAAAATCCTTGCAGTAGCAATCACATTCAATTGCTGTCCTTAACTCTGCCATAAACGATTAGAAGATTGGCGTCTAAAAGCCCTTTGCGTGAGCTCTTTAAAAGCGGATTAATCTAGGTGTCAAAAGAATCTTGTCATTCTTGCTCTGAAACAAGGATCTAGTGATCATGAATATCTTACTAGATAACTCAGGAAACAAAAAAGGTACATCTTTATTTTCACTGTAACTGAAATTCAGCATATTCTTCAATTATGACTGTAGGCAATAAACCATAGTAACTAACATTAGCAGTACCTGCAACTTTAACAACCACAGAGACCACAGATGTCTTCATTTGTACCCTATAGCTATGTAAGGTATGTTCAGGCTCACTGTTACTTTGAAATCCCAGCAGTTACTACTAGTCTCGCCACTAGATCTTGTTTAAGAAGATCTTGTTAAGAAGCAAGTATATATACTACTATATCATGTCTTCGGAGTTTATACTTATAGATAACTATTTCAACATAATGGATTTCCTTTGGAATCCTATTTATCCATTTTTTAGAAACTTTAAGAAAGTCCATTGGCTTCACACACAATAAAACCTTCCAAACGAGGTATGATCCTTTTAGAAATAAATGACGGGAGAGGGAGAAGCAGGCGGTATGTGGCTCTGATGCAACAATCTTGATTGACTGACTGACTGAGACAGTCTCACTCTGTCGCCCAGGCTGGAGTGCAGTGGCGCGATCTCGGCTCACTACAACCTCTGCCTCCCGAGTTCAAGCGATTCTCCTGCCTCAGCCTCCTGAGTAGCTGGGATTACAGGCGCCCACCACCATGCCCGGCTAATTTTTACATTTTTATTAGGGACTGGGTTTCACCATGTAGATCAGGCTGGTCTCTAACTCCTGACCTCAGGTGATTCGCCCGCCTCGGCCTCCCAAAGTGCTGGGATTACAGGCGTGAACCACCGCGCCCGGCCACAATCTTTAAAAGAGTACAACTATGTCTCCTGGGACTGAACATTCACTACACACCACGCTCACGAGCGCTCGCAGCGGGCATGGAACTCTACAGAGTCCTTTCATCTCTCGTTTCATTGGGGGGAAGAAGCCCTTTCTTTTCACTATAACCACCTCCAGGTCCTCCCACTCGTCGCCTGCTTCGACGAGGAAGGAAAT
>NW_012104488.1:2138321-2140008 GCF_000951045.1 Mandrillus leucophaeus
TGCCACCACGCCCAGCTAATTTTTTTGTATTTTGGTAGACGGGGTTTTACCATATTGGTTAAGATGGTCTCGATCTCCTGACCTCATGATCCACCTGCCTCAGCCTCCCAAAGTGCTGGGATTACAGGCGTGAGCCACCATGCCCGGCCTAAACTTTTTAATTTATGGATTATTGAAGTGTTAAAGGTATCAATCCACAGTAAAGGCAGCTGTGGCCATGGACAGGCTTTTCTGAATAGAGTACATTGTAACATAGTTACATTCTGCTTGGTCTCTGTAAGACTCCCAGGCATGAAATTTGTATTTTTCTGACTTTTTTCCCCCCATATGCATTTTAAAAAAATCTATTTTAGACTTCAATTCTCCTAAATCCTTTACAAGTTTTCCTGGTATCTTTCAAAATACCTCAATCTGTAACTGAAGATAGACCCTCTGCTAACATCCAACTGTTTTTCTCATTTAAGAAAATGTTGTTTCCTACCATAAAGAACAGATGGTTCCAAGACAAGAAAAAAAATAGCAGTTGTATAAAGCAAAGAATCTTTATGGAAACAAAAAATGTGCAATGACAGTTCTTTGACTAAAAAAAATTCCATTCTATTTTTTTCTTTTGAAACAGGATTTCACTCTGTCACTCAGGCTTGAATGCAGTGATACAATCATATTTCATTGTAGCCTTGACCTCCCAGGCTCAAGCAATCCTCCTGCTTCAGCCTCCCAAGTAGTTGGGACACAGGTGTGCACCAGCACACCCAGCTAACTTGATTTTTTTGTAGAGACGGGGGTCTCCTTTGTTCCCCAGGCTGGTCTCGAACTCCTGGGCTGAAGCAATCCTGCAGTCTTGGCCTCCCAAAATCCTGGTATTACAGGTGTGAGTCACCACACCCAGCCAAAGTTCTATTTTCTTGGTTAGTAACATATGAATATATAAACAAAAATTGAGCAAGCAAGTTTGATAAAGATTAAATTTATGAAATTCTATATCCTGCTATTATGCTATCTTTTAATAATACGGAAAACTTTTGAGGAATTTGTTTTATTGTTAAATATTTCTGAATATTAGGAATAATTTTCTTTACATCAACTCAACTAGGACTTAACTAAAATTATTATTAAATGTGTTAGAAGTATTAGTATTAAAATTACAAAACCATTTAACTTACCAACATATCCTTTATCAGGGGCATCTGTTGGTGGTGCTGCAAATTCCTATAGTAGCAAAGAAATGTTTCCTATTGAAACAAGCTACTGAAAAATTATGAAGACAACTTAGCAATCAGTTATGGAAGGCTCTATCAAATATCAGCTTAGGGAATTGTGCCAGGGCCTCTAAGGACATTGGTGCTGATCCTCACAGTAGCTCTACAAGATAAGAAGGCACTATAGTACAGTGGACTACACTATAGTGCTGCTCATCAAGATTACCTGGAGATCTTTTGAAAAATAGTAATTGAGTTTGTGCCCCCACCTAGTAGCCAAGAATCTTAATTTATTCCCCACATGGTAGAGCCAGATTTAGGAATTGCTGCTTTAGTGGTAAACAGCAAAAGCTCAGCTGGGCACGGTGGCTCACACCTGTAATCCCAGCACTTTGGGAGGCAGAGGCGGGTGGATCACCTGAGGTCAGGAGTTTGAGACCAGCCTGGCCAAGACGGCAAAACCCCGTCTCTACTAAAAACACAAAAAT
>NW_012104488.1:2149777-2189866 GCF_000951045.1 Mandrillus leucophaeus
GGGATTGGGCGGGCGGCTCCGGCATGGAGGATGGCTCCGCTTCTGCTGCAGCTGGCGGTACTCGGCGCGGCGCTGGCGGCCGCAGCCCTCGTGCTGGTAAGAACAGGGATGGGAACCCGCGCAGGCCGGGGCTCACTGCTCTCCGGGAGACTGCAGCTCCTCAGGCGTCCCCTCCTGCGCGCTACCCGTTCTCAGACAAGTCCCTTTCCCCCTAGCTTCCCCCAAATACCTGACCTCGGAGTTTCCTTTCCTGGAGTTTCACTCTCCTTTTCTTCCGTTCTTTAATTTTCCTTTGGAATCTTATCTCTTTGTGTGCTCAGTTTTTCACACTGGGGCGCACCCACCCAGCCTGGCATCGTCGCCGCTTCCCTCGCCCCTGGTGCCCATGCCCCCTGCCCACCCGCTCTTTCAGCCTCGACCTCTCCCAGACTCTCCGGGACCTGCAGCCGCTGCAGTTCTGCTCCACCCAGGGGGGTCTCCAGCCCCAGAAGGGGTGTGCTCCCTAGCATGCCTCCTTTGCTGATGGGGTTAAGCAGATAGAGATGACGGAGCCCTTACTGACAGCAGCTATCTGTTACAAATGGGAATAAATCCGTGGATCGATGAGACCCACTAGGGACGCAGGGTAAGCGAGAGAGACGGGCCTCAGGCCTCTTGTCAGGGGCGCGTGTGTCCCAGAATTAAGCACCCTAAATATAATGCCCATAAACAAGGCAGGACAATAGAATTCAAACTCGATTTTCTTTGCCATTGCTCTCGAAACACAAAAACATTGTAAACTCTTGCTGCTTGTTACGTGGTAGAAAATTGGCCAAATGA
The DNA here is from genome assembly GCF_000951045.1 of Mandrillus leucophaeus. Taxonomy (NCBI): domain Eukaryota; kingdom Metazoa; phylum Chordata; class Mammalia; order Primates; family Cercopithecidae; genus Mandrillus; species Mandrillus leucophaeus. The sequence goes on from NW_012104488.1 coordinate 2,150,597, forward strand.
ACTCTCTCCCGCGTACCTTGGAATGAGCCTGCCCTCTAGTTAGTAAGTGGAGAGGATTTCAGCTTCCTTCACATTCAGATTAGTCATCTAGACAGCACTGCCAGGAAGGCCACCCTGCCATCTTTCCAGAAAATGTATAAATTTACAGTTTAGATAAAATGTAATGCATCCTTACTTCTTTGTTAATAGTATCTGGGTAAGAGAGGAGTCCTCTCTTGCCCTAACTAGTGGAGACTTCAGGGTTTGGAGCTTTTTTGTTTTTTCAAGTTTTTGAGCAAGCCAGGATTTATTTATTTATTTTTTTTTTTAATTTTTTTGGCGGTGTAGGGGCGGGGAGTGGATTCACATATTCTTAGATTGAAGCTGCCTTACTTTGGGTCTTTTGCACAGATTTTATGAGATTGTACTGACGGTATTTGTTCCCACTAGCTTGAAGTGACAAGAGCTACCATTTATTGAGTGTAGTACTTACTATATGTTCAGTGTTGCACTTGGTTTAATAGGAGTTATCTCATTAAATCTTTAAAATAACACTGTCATATATGTTATCATTATCATTATTTTACTGGTGAGGAAACAAGGTGGAGAAATGAGCTCGTGTACTCAAATGTTACACAACTAGTGAAACTTAGGTTTTTTAAATGTCAGAGCAAGAAATAACTTAAAAAATAATTTTTCACAGCTTCATCTTTTCTTCATATGTATCCACTCTCCGTTCTTATTTTCTCACAGTCTCACCTCCTTTCTGAATTATTTTAAAACAAAATTCGAAGATATTTTATCTTTAAATCCTTAGCATTTATTTCTAACAGATAAGGTCCCTCTTTTTAAAATACCACAATAAAGTGGTCACAGATTTATGTTTATTCTGTGATTTCAAATGCCCCCTCAGTTCACTTGCCCTCACTTATCTCATATATGTATCTGTTTGTTCCAATCAAGATCCAAACAAGTGTCACACCTTGTACTCCGTTGACATATTCAGTGTCTTAATTGGTTAAAAGTTTCTCCTCCTCCTTTTTTTCTTTTCCTTTTTTTTTTGTTTTGTTTTTGTTTTTGTTTTTGAGACGGAGTCTGGGTCTTGTCGCCCAGGCTGGAGTGCAGTGGTGTGATCTTGGCTCACTGCAACCTCCGCCCTCAAGCAATTCTCCTGCCTCAGCCTCCTGAGTAGCTGGGATTACAGGCGCCTGCCACACCACTCCTGGCTAATTTTTATACTTTTAGTAGAGACGGAGTTTTGCCTTGTTGGCCAGGCTGGTTTCGAACTCTTGACCTCAGGTGATCAGCCCTCCTCGGCCTCCCAAACTTCTGGGATTACAGACGTGAGCCACCATGCCTGGCCTTTTTCCTTGTCTTTAATGTGATCATTTGTCCCGTAGAACTTCTCACAATTTGGATTTCTTTGATTGCGTCCCCTTAATGCCTTTTAATATCTTCTATCCCAGATTTTCTATAAACTGGTAGTTAGGATCGAGAGACCTGATCAGATACATACTCGATGTGTTGTTTAATCAAGAAAAAATTGTGAATGATGCTTCTTCCTTTCTCTTGTGTCTCATTAGGAGTCATGTAATGGCCAGTTGCCTCTGGTGTTAAGATGGATGTGTGGTTTCAAGTGTTGCCAGCCAGACCCACCAGTTTATAAAGTTTGTCATCAGCCTGAAGGTTTTAGTAGTCATTGAGGATCATTACCTAAATGCTTTATTTCATTGTGGGTTGCCAAGTGAAATATTCTGATTGTATCCTTCATTTATTACCTAGAGTTTTGTAATGAAAGAAATCTCATCCTCAGCTATTCATTTACCCTGAAATATTTTTCATACATATAAAACGCAAAATAAAAGGCAAATTTTTGAAATAAAGAGATGGTTCCTGCATCTTAACCAGTTTTTGTTTTTAGTATCATTGTGAATTTATGATTTACAGTATTTTCATGGTTTGATCCATTGCAATAATTTTTTTTGGCAGGGGGGAGGTGGGAGGATGATCAGATTCTTGCATCATAGGCCACTGAGAGCCCCTTCAGGTTGACTAATTTGTCCTTTCAGCATAGCCCTTGTAATCTTTGATAGCGTCTTCAAATTGGTCATTAAATTACAAATGAGTAGCATTCCAAAAATTTATAGACTGTTTTGAAAGCAGAAAGTGTACCAATAGAAACAATGTTTAAAAAAAAAAAAAAAGGTTATTTCCAAAGCTTAGCTCCCAAGTGCCTATGGAAGGGAGCCTGTAAGTTAGATACTTCAGTAAATGCTGTATTCTGAATTCAAATTCGAGTTAAGTATCAAAAACATATTCTTAAACATTGTTGTCCCTACTTGGTTCTCTGGGGAATCTTCCTTTTATATCTTGGGTCTGTCTGGTCCTCGATGGGAAGTCTGCCCTCACCCCGCATGTTCCAACTGCAAAATGGACTTGTCCTGTCACATATAGATTCCAGGTAGAGATAGGACCTTACTCTGTGTGTGTGTGTGTGTGTGTGTGTGTGTATGTGTGTGTCTATGCATGTAGACACGCTAAGGATCAGAGGTTTAGGGCACCTAAGAGTAGACTGGTCTTCCTGTAGTGACAGATCTCTCTTGTAGCTGGGATGATGGAAGCCTAGGGAATGATGACTGGGAAGAGACAGAGCCTCCCAAGGCATCAGCACCTTACTGATGGAAAAAAGGACAGTAATTCATTCCTAAGTAGGGGACTAGTTAGTGGACTCACTATTGTCTAATTTTGGAGTCACCTCTAGACCATTGTTAATGAACTGAAGCCTGAGAGTGAATATTCAACTAAAAGAAAAGTAGATGATGTATTCTAACATAAATACAGAAAAATCAGCAAAACATAATTTCTTTTTTGTAAAAGACATGTATGTCTGCTTTTAGATTTCCGTCGTTGCATTTATAACTGCTACAAAAATGCCAGCACTCCATCGACATGAAGAAGAGAAGTTCTTCTTAAATGCCAAAGGCCAGAAAGAAACTTTACCCAGCATATGGGACTTACCTACCAAACAACTTTCTGTCGTTGTGCCTTCATACAATGAAGAAAAACGGTGTAAGCCCAGTTTTGATTTTTTTGGTAAAGGGTAGTTTGGAAAGAAAAGGAAATTTAAAGTATTTGACTTCACCGTCTTTGCCAAAACATTAATAGATGTGGGCTGTGTCACGCGCACAGTTGGTAATTGTTGTAGTTCAGCAGAGAGGGAAGTGAATATTTGCTCTCACGAATAGGAGCAGCATCATGAGGCAGTGGGGCTGGAATGTTCTAGAGAGGTAATAAGCAAGTTGTGGACGGAAGGCAGGATTCCAGATGGGAATGACCGTTGGGAGAGTACCAGAGGGGCTTGTTAGATTATTGGGACTTTTTTCTGTATGTAAGCTGAATGTGCCGGGCTTGGAAAATCATTTTCAAAAGCGATTTTTAATATATTTTTTTCTTTAAGTGCCTGTGATGATGGATGAAGCTCTGAGCTATCTAGAGAAGAGACAGGTATCATGTTTTCTCTTTTAATATGATATCTCCAATTAAAACTAGACCAGGTCACCAACTTGTGGACCCCAAGCTAGATGCACTGTGAGAGGCAGTCCTGGCAGCACTCCAATTGCTGGGCCACCTGCTGCTCGGCTTGTTGCTATCCAAAAGCCCGGCACGTAGCATGCTACCTCCAGAGGCAGGTGGGTGACCCAGGACAAACCAGGAAGCGGCAATTTCTGTTTCTGTGCCCTCCTACCCATTGTTTTCCTGTCTTGCCTGATGATATATTTAAAATTGAGTGACAGTGTATGTCTGCAGACTTTGTATGATGCCACAATGCTGTTTCTACTTTTGTGACTTACAAGAAAAGGTATATTGTTGTTGTTTTTGCTGTTAACTTTTATTCTCTTCTCTCTCTTTTTATTTTTTGGTTAACTGAGTTTGAATAAACAGAAAAACTAAGTCTGAATGAACAGAAAAAAAGATATTTTTAAAAGACTTTCACTTAGGTTGAAATTATTTTGCATTTCTTCAGTATTCTCGAGAGTCTCCCCTCCTATTTTCTTCCTCTTTTCCCTACATAAGGAGAAGAGAAATAATACACAATCTTCTTTTGTAACATTAGCTGCCATTGGAATCTCCTTGGAGGGATTAAGAATTAAGTGAGTTCTTTTTTTAAAAAAAAGAAAATTGTTTTGATTTACTTTGCTTTTAGATTTTTTGTATAGAGGGGAAATAGAAGATTCACTGAAAAAGAAAGGGCCGTATTACCTTATTACCAACTCCAAAAATTTAATTTAAAGAAAAGAAGAAAGGAATTGAGCCCTTAATATGTATGAGGCTTCTACCTCTTCAATTACATGTAATCTTTACACCAGCCACATAGAGTAGGTTTTTCTGTTCTCTTTTTTTAAACAGAAAATAGGCCCAAAATGTTAAGTTGCCCAAGGTCATTAGGCTAAGAAATGCTGCGGCCAACCTGGAATCTGCCCTCTCTGACTTCAAACCTCAAGAGCTTTTTTGTTGCACACCGGTACCCTCTCAGATGTGCTATAGCACCACAAGTACCTGGCTTCTTCCAGCACCAAGGTACAGGGCAGACCAGGGAACAGCAAGGTGACATATAGCGATTGAGTCAATATTCACTCTCCACCTCTACTCAGGATCTCTCTTTTTTTTTTTTTACTTAGCCTTTTTATTTTATGCGGTTTGTGCACTAATATTTATATTCAAATTTATATGTATCGACACTAAAGCAGTTTCTTAAATTATTGATAATTTTATTAGAATACTTTATGGCAATTATGCCAAATTGTGTTATTTTATTTTTGTTTCTTGCAGAAACGAGATCCTGCATTCACTTATGAAGTGATAGTAGTTGATGACGGCAGTAAAGATCAGACCTCAAAGGTAAATACACTTGCTTTTAGAACTGACAATAGGTAGAAAATAGAGAATAATTTTACACATGTGAAATCTCACTTTCATTCACCAGGGGACCCTAAAACTGTGCCTGACACTCTCCATTGTTACAGTGTAGATAGCAGAAAAAACAGATTTCGTTTATGGAACTTCTCCATAAGACCAGGGAAGCTTTGAAGATCGCCAGATAGGGAAGAAACATACCCACACACAGTTCCTCTTGGCCTTTAGGGTAGGAACCTTCCTTGCCTACCAGTTTGTGCTTCCTTTTTCCCTAAGCACAGTTTCTTTATGCTCCATCTTGCCTTATAATTTCTAAAGCAGTCACGCCAATAGAAACCTGCCTGCATACCAGCCGCTGGGAATCAGGTGCACAGAGAGCACTGGCAGGATCTGGCTTAGGAAGGGTAAGTGCTGCACTTTGAGTAGTATGCTGTGAAAGTTATGAACATAAGCCATCTCAGCAGTTTAGTGATACGTGCAGGGAATGGCATGGAAAGCAAACTTCAGACACTTGCTGCTGAGATTAGAGAGGTAGCCTAGACCCAGCTGAGGCTGTGCATCTTCTGAGGAGCACTTTTTTGGTGGCCCTTGACCTGTGAGTGCCAGCTGCTCTGCTGGAAGGATCAGAGATGCCCTCCCAGGGAGGACAAGCAAGGGAGGGGTTAGCAATTGACCCCACTGCTCCCAAGGTTGGGAGGAAGTGGAAAGTTGAAATTATATTTAGTAGAAGTTTTTATTTAAAACAAAGACCCCAGTTTTCGCTAAGCTAAGTATTTACGGATTCCCTGTTAATGTCTTACAGTCTGAGGGGTGTGAGGAAAATTTTAGGTGTGGCTCTTGTTCTTGAGGTGTTTCAGACTAAGGGGGCACAAATTATAGTACAAGAGAACACTGCAGTTGTACAGTGATGTTTATTATATCCTCAAACAACATAGCAAAAAGGCGAGTAGGCACTCAGTAGGAACTCAGTTCACAAATGGTGGCTGAGTGACAGCTGCTGCCCTGTATACTAAATGCCATGCTATAAAACTTCAGTGTGCATCCATTCCAAATAGGTGTGGCTTCAACAATGTTACATTCCTTGAAGCTCCATACAGACTCTAGAGGGAGCTTTTCATCCTAACACAGTAAAGTCTTATTAGTTCACTTAGCTACTCACACAATGACTTTATCTTCTTGGTTTTGGAGTCTTATGATGAATATCAAGTATTGTGCCATTCCAGAGTAAACATCTACAGCACAAATAACTGTTCTTTGAACAGATGTTTCTTCAGCTGTTAAGCAGGAGTCAAGAGTTCTGACTGGTACTGAAATACAAAGATGTAAAGACCATTTTCTGCCTTGAAGGAATTCACATCTATTAATAATACTGGAAATATGCAGTAAATAATTAGAGCACTATGTGTTAGACATTTTTATCAATTAGGAACTGTATCATAGAGTGGCTTAGATAATAAAGACGTTTAATTATCTCATCTGCCAGGAAGTCTGGAAATAGTTGATTCCGGAGTTGGCTTAGCATTTTAACAGGATCAGGTTACTGGATCCCGATCATTTTCAGTCTCACGCATTCCTTCATCACAAAATGGCCACAGCTACAAATATTACATGTCCTGGAGTAGTAAGGGACAGCCAGGACTTTAAGAATCATCTCTGGGCTGGGCATGGTGGCTCATGCCTATAATCCCAACACTTTGGGAGGCCAAGGTGGGAGGGTGGGAGGATTGCTTGAGCCCAAGAGTTTAAGGTTGCAGTGAGCTATGATCGTGCTACCGCACTCCAGCCTGGGTAACGGAGCAAGACCCTGTGTCAACAAAAAGAATCATCTCTGCGTGCATCTCTCCTTTTTAACTAGGAATGACAATCTTTATCAGAAGTCCTCACCCCCCCTTTAGTAAAGCCCACACCAAAAGTTCACAAGCTAGAACTTAATGACATGACCACCCAAGCCTGCAGGGAGGCTGCAGAAGTACTCAGCAAAGAGGAGTTAGACCAGTCATGGTTCATCCCCTAGGGCTTCACAGTTGTCACTATGCATTATTGGGGCCATAAGAGCAAAGAAGGAGGCACTGTTTGCTGGACTGGCAGTTAGTTAACAGTGGTACAACAGGAGTGTGTACACTGGACCATGGCTGCATTTGCTCACTGAGACTGATAGATTTCAGCTATATGTCAGATACCAGAAATAAAAATCTTTGCTTTTAAGTAGCTGACATTTACAGTTGCATTATGTGATGAGTAAAGTAATAGTTGAATGAGAAAATGCTTTAGTAGTACGTATTGCTGTTAGAATTATACTTTTCTTTTTTCTGGGGGAAGGTGAGGGTGGGCATGGAGGCTAGAAAAGAGAAATGGTGTTTGACTGAGTCTTAAGCTGGCCTGACAGGTGAGGAAGCTGGAAGACAGTGTTCTGAGAAAAGGCATACAAGTGTAAGACCGTGGTATGGTCTGGAAATCTCAAATACTGCTAATGTACATGGTACTAATGGGGCGGCCTCAGAAGCTGGCTAAAAAGGTGAGGGCTGAATCACAAAGGATCTCCTATGCTATGATAAGGAACTCATATGTGATGCTTAGAAGCCGTGGGTCATCCTTGAGGGTGTTTGAACAGGGCTTATGTGAACCGATTTCCATATTAAAATGCTCCTCATATAACTTTAGGAATGAATTAGGGAGTCAGGCTAGAGATGTGGAGACTTTCGGGGATAAGGCCCTGAACTAGGTCAGGAAGATGTGAGGATGGCGTGAATTTGAGAGGCATTTTACAAATCAGTCGGTGAGTTACAGTAGCCAGTGAACTGTGATGCGTGATAGAAATGAAAGATGATTTTCAGGCTTTCAATTTGAGCAACTTAGTAGGTGGTGATGCCATTTGCTGCAGCAAGGAATATAGACTGAGCAGGAGTGGGAGAAGGAGATGAATGAAATTCTGGAGTTTTTATTTATTCAGTATATAACTACGTGACGCAGGACAGAGAGTCTGGGCTCTAAACAGACATGCGAGACTCATAAATATAAGGTGTAATTAAGCCCATGCAGTGACTCCCAGTGAGCTTTTATGTTGACAAGAGAAGATGGCCAGGGGTTTCCCATTAGCTGTGTGTACAACGTAGAGTTGGTCCTTGTGAGCATTATCAGCGTTTAAGGAGCAAGCCAAGCAAAAGGAGTTAGTGGTGAAAACTTAGGAACAGTTAGAGGAGGGCAAAGGCCGGATGAGAGCAACTTTACAGCTGCCCGTAGAGTTGGTTGTCAAAGGACAGGGTACCTGATGGACTAAGGTTACAAGGAAAGGGGATGTGGAAGAGCAAAGGGCATGAGCCATACTACAGTGGACTGAAAAATAAATGGGTGATGAAATGCAGGTGGCAAATATAGATCACTATCTCATGACTTTGATTATAAAGCAGAATAATGGCAGTAGTTTGAGAAAATAGTGAAGTCAAAGGAAAGTTTTTAGGATGCTGGCAGCTTGAGCAAGTCTGAGGCTGTGGAGCCAGCAGAGAGCAAGGGATTGAAGATTTAGAAGAGAAGTTACAGCATGGATATCTGCTGAGAGAGAGGAATTTGAGTGAAAAGATTCTGGGGAAAGGGTCAGGATACAAATAGCCTCTCTGGGGAATAAGATCGATTGCAGACCAGAACAAATGCAAAAGTCATTAACCAGTGTTGAGGGCCCAATCACAGGTTTGTACTAGTCAGATAGCACATGGCTTTTGTGGGGGTTTTTATTTTGTTTTTTGTTTGTTTGTTTGTTTGTTTTTTAGCAGCTCAGTAGCTTAGGTAGAGGGGTCAAGAAAAGAAGGTCATTGTCCACTCTGGCAGTTCCTCTGCAGGAAATTGAACTATGATTTCAACCTAGTAAGTCAATGCCACCAAGAATTCTACAGCTCCTCCAGGTCATCAAAATGTAGAGTGGATATAATCTAGTCACAAGAAGGGGTAAACTCCAATAGCAGTGTTTGAGCCAAAGCAAGAAACATGGCTTATATAATTCTCTTAGAATCCAAATTAATTTTATTCTGACTTTTATATAATTTCACAGGTAGCTTTTAAATATTGCCAGAAATATGGAAGTGACAAAGTACGTGTGATAACTCTGGTGAAGAATCGTGGGAAAGGTGGAGCGATTAGAATGGTAATACATATTTTCAACATTTTTATCTAAAATATAAAGGTATCTTGAATAATGTCTTTTGCAGACTTGTATGTTTGCTCGCTGCTTGAATACCAGCATTTCAAGTTAGTGATAACATATTTTTAATAATAACTTCATGTTTTTAGTCAAATTTTATATTATGTCATATCTATCATATACTGGGTGATTTAAAAATATATTTCTGTTTATCTTAAAGTTTAAAATGTTACCATCTACTGCTGTATCTTTGATAGAGTTACCAGATAGTCAGCTTATGTGGTTTCTTGCTGTTTAAAAATGCTTTTTTGTATTAAGTTTTACCTTTACGAAGGTATGCTGTTACGCATGGTAGCATAAACTAAGATGAATTTGACTTGGGTCTATCCTGATGAAATGTGCAGTCTAATAGAAAAAGTAAGCATTTGCATAAGTAAAGAAGATTACAATTATGAGAGACATGCAAATAAAGTGCTAAGAAATTTCAAAAAAAAGGTTACTGTCAGCTGAGGCATATCAGGTACGAATCAAGCTGAAAGTTTAAAAATCAAGATATGTGAAAGAAAACCTAAATAATTGACATTGAGGTTCATTTATTTATTTTTCCCTCATAAAAAGAAGTCTAGAAGTGGGCAGTCCAGGGCTTGTTCAACTCCACAGTCATCAGAAGTCCAGGCTTCTGCCGTTTCATTCCTTCCTCATGCACACAGGGTGACACCTGGAGCACAAGCCATTGTGTCCACATTCAAACAGGAAGGAGAAGGGAAATGGTCAGGATACAAATCATCACATGTTGCCCTCCTCACAGTGTCTTATGAGTTAGGGTCTATTAGTTTGATGATTATATGGATGAGGAAAGTGAGGAAAGAAGGTGAAGTAAATTACCCAATGTTTTCAGATGATAAGAGGTAGAGTCGAGATTTGGATGCAGTTAGTTTCACTCTGAAACCCATACTTTTAACCTCTCTGATAATTATAGAGAAAAGACTTGAGAAAACAGCACACCATGTAGCAAAGCCAGAAAAGACAGAAGTAGGAACTCTTTGGATATGTACTAGAAACTGATTCACTTTGGCTGGGTCATAGGATATATGAAACAGAAAGAAAGTAGGATTGATGCAATGTCATGGTGGGCTTTAAATCTATTCATTTGTTTCTTTATTCAGCCAACGTTGTACTTTCATTAGAGACACAGAGATGAAAGACACCTATTCTGTCCTTAAGGATATCACAGTTTAGTAGGGAGACAGACCATTGCCATACAGTGTGGTAAATGCTATAATAGAAGTATATGCAAAATGTTGGCGCCACCATCTGTTGGGGGAGCAGCACAGATGTCCCTGAGGAGGCAGATTCTGAGCAGGATCTTCAAGGAGGATTAGGACTTAACCACATACAAGTTGGGAGGGCAGGGAGCCTAGACAGGGAACATGAACAAAGGCACGGCAGTGTGAAAGAACATGCCACAGTAAAGGACGCACTCATGGTACCCATGTCTTGACTGTGGAGGTAAGGCTGGAGGGGTGGGTGGGTTCAGGTCACAAACTGTAGGCAACGGGCTTTTACCTTTTTTACCATTGACAGAGTCACACTTTAATCAGCCAGCAGCAAGTGTAGCAATATTAGGCAAGGTATGATTAATATTTATTTGGATTATGATAGTGACAGAAGAGAAGAAAATGAGGGGATAAATGTGAGAGCTATTAAAAGGACATAGAATTGGGTCTGAGGTCAGAGAGAAGAATGACGTATTAAGCCATTCTTACTTTGCTATAAAGAAATACCTGAGACTGCATAACGTATAAAGAAAAGAGATGTGATTGACTCATGGTTCTGCATGCTGTACACGAAGTGTGGTGCCAGCATTTGCCTCTAGTGTGGGCCTCAGGAAGCTTCCACTCATGATAGAAGGCGAAGGGGGAGCAGGTGCATTATATGGCGAGAACAGGAGCAAGTTAGCAGGCAGGGTGGTGCTGCACACTTTTAGACAACCAGATCTCATGAGAACTTGCTCACTGTTGCGAGGACAGCACCAAGCTATTCATGAGGGATCCACCCCCATGACCCTAACACCTCCCACTGGGCCCAACCTCCAACATTGGGGATCACATTTCAATATGAAATTTGGAAGGGACACAGATCCAAACTATGTCAAATAAGTACCAGTGGCCTTGTGTAACAGGGAGGATGATGATGCCATTAATAGAAGGAATGAAACACTGGAGGAGGAGCTAGTATAAGAGGCAGTTTGTTGAGTTTGAGCCATATTAAGTTTGAGGCAACATGCAGTGGTATCCAGAATAGCCTAGGAGAGAGGGTGTGAGTGAGTCATCCGCATATGTCAGATGATAGTTGAACCTGAAGCCATTAAACTGTCAAAGAGGAGGTTACAGAGAAAAGGAGAACCAGGATATCTTAAGGCAGTGAGACACATGAGAAATAATGGGCATCACATATGACTGAGGAAACACAAATGGGAGTTGCTGTGGTAGACTGCCTTTTCAAGGAGCTGCGGCGAAGTGAAGGCCACAGACGGTGGAACAGGAAAGTAAGCTTAAACAAGTTTGATCATGTATCATTGAAATTAGTCACTTACTGGTTTTTTGCCCCATTTCAAACTAATAGCTCCAGGTTTTTTTTTACCACCTCAGCCTCCCAAGTAGCTGGGACTACAGGCATGTGCCACCATATGAGGCTACTTTTTAAAACTTTTTTGTAGAGATGGAGTCTCACTGTATTGCCCAGACTAGTCTCAAACTCCTGAGCTCAAGCAATCCTTCCACCTCAGCTTCCCAAAGTGCTAGGATTATAGGGGTGAGCCATCTCACCTAGCCTTTTGCATTTGTTCTAACGGGTGTGATTAAAACGACATCACAGATACTAGTTAGTGAGCTTATTGTACCATAGAATAAATGATCTGGTTTCTCTCTACATTTATATATGTCTTATCTATAGTCACACTATGTTGTGTTACCAAAGCAATTTTACTATATCAAACTGTAAATATATTTGCACTTAAGACATAAGGAATTCACTCAAATACACCAGAGAAATTAAAAGTTGATGTGCAGTTTATTTCTGTATGAAATATGCACTCATGGAGCCATAATTTGCACAAAAGACCAGCCAATTCAGAATTGAATGGCATAATTTTGCTGTTTCAAATACCGCAAATGGCATAAAATAACATTTGGATTTATGCATAATTCTTAAATTTTATTGACACTCTTTTTTTACTTAATTAATTTAGTAAACTTTAGATCCCATAATAAAGGATACTAAAGACCTATATTCCTATGATACATTTCACAGCATATCTATATTAGAATATTTAATCTGTCTATAAACATGTTCTTTATATGTGGTTCTAAGTAGCCCCTAATTCATTTTAAGCATCATGACACGATAATATGTATGATAGGTACTGTCCCTTTTTATTCTTAGTGATGCAGAATATCTCTAATTTGTCCAAACCTATTTTATTATCTTGGTATTTTCCAAGATATTTGTAGTATGAATTCACAAAGTTTTTAAAATAATGAAGATAGGCAATAGGAACATTTGAGAAGATCTTAATATACAGGTAATTTGTTTTCAGTGAACTCTGGCCTCCTTCCGTCATCTCATACCTTATCTTTCACTCTTAGGTATTTTAAGTAGAACAGACTGAAATGTCATCGAATTTAACCTTCATTTTAACCAACTTTCTTTCACTTGAAATTTTAAAATACAGGGTATATTCAGTTCTCGAGGAGAAAAGATCCTTATGGCAGATGCTGATGGAGCCACAAAGTTTCCAGATGTTGAGAAATTAGAAAAGGGACTAAATGACCTACAGCCTTGGCCTGTGAGTATAAGAATGTAGTTTAAATAACATTCAGTCAAGAATGCAGGGGAGCTAAAGTAAAAGGAGAATTTACCTATCGGTTTAAAAACTGAGTGTTTTTGGTATGAAATCCTTACACAAATGGTACAACCCCATAGAGGAACTTACCATTTTGTTACAAATGTTGTCTGATTTTATGAGATTCACTTGACAATTACTTATTTAATATTGTGGCCATTTCTCTCTCTTGGTTTCTGATTGCTTCTTCCCAAGTTTTAATATTTATTGTGTATATTCAATTAAGGCTTTTATTTAAAAGTATAGCCTGAGTTCCAGGTAAAGATGTGAAATGAAGCTGGATCACAGAATCCAGTTTTTGATGAAACAAACAAAATCACAAGCAATAATCACTCAGAAAGGATTATTTGAAACTTCATGCCATAACTTCAAAAAGTGGAGGTTGAGGAAAGAAATAAAATCCTGGTGCCATTTCTACCTTTTAAAAGCCATTTAGAGAAATAAGATGAATTTATCAAATCCTGAGCGTTTGCCAAATACTTCCCAATCTGGAAAAAATGAATAAGAGAATGAAAAAGCACCCTTGGACAACATCAAACAATATACCTACCATCACACAATATGTCAGAATTTCAGCAGACGCAAGAAAACTTGCTGAGGTCTGCTGTTTTTCAGGACTGTAAGCTAAGTTGGGGACACAGATCCATGTGACTAGATCCTTTCCTGGATGGAGTGTAGCTTGTTCAAGACACGTGACAAAATCTCCCAAGATCAGGGAACCCAAGTAACCCAACAAAGCCACATAGAGCCCCAGGGGAAGGTCCCTCCTCCTTGCCTTCCCACCACCTACCCTCAAGTCCAGATATAATACTCAGGCCTTGAAATTCTAGTTTAGAGGGGGAAGAGGTAAAAGTATATCAAGGAGAATGCTCATTTACGGTAGGAGAGTTGCCCATGTTAATCATGACAAAATGAAAGAAATGGCAATCACACCAACATGTAATTACACAAAAAATTAAAGTTGCATACAAAAGATTAAGACAGTGTAATCCAAGGAAAAGGACAAAGTTACATGCAAGTATTTTGGCTAAAGAAATAAAACAATGAAAATAAGAATTTAGCAACACAGGTCTTCAAAGGTAAGATGACAAAACAACAAAATGGTATTAAAAGAAAAATTACAGCCCAAGTTTACATGCCTGTAATTCCAGCACTTTGGGAGGCCAGGGCAGGAAGATCGCTTGAGGCCAGGAGTTTGAGCCCAGCCTGGGCAACATAACGAGACCCCATCTCTATAAAAATAAGAGAAAAATTAACAGGGTATGGTGGTGCATGCCTGTAGTCCCAGCTACTCAGGAGGCTGAGGCAGGAGGATCATTTGAGCCCAGCAGTTTGAGGTAATAGTGAGCTGTGATTGCCCCACTGCACTCCAGCCTCGGTGACAAAGCAGGATCCTGTCTCAAAATAAATAAATAAATAAATAAAAATAAAAATAAAAATTACAGAACTAAGAAAACAAATTGAGACCAAAATAAGATGAATATGTAAAACTGTCTATGAATGAAATAGACCTAGTTTAGAATTGAATATTATTACATATTTATTAAGATCCTATTTAGTATAGCAAAACCAAACCAAACACCACAAAAAAGTAAACATACAAGTGCCCCAAAAATATTTAATAATAATTACAGAAAAACTCACTGCATATCTTTCTAGAAATATTTATTTAATTCCACACTTTGTGAAGTATTACATATCTCCCCCACCATCATCCATTCCCATCCCTTGTATTTCTAGCTGTTTTTTGGTTTTTTTAGGTGTTTTTTGTTTAAGATTCTAAGTGAATGAACTCTTAAAATTTCTTAAGAGAATTAGCTGTAAAGATATTCATACCATTGCTGTTCAGAAGAGTAGCACTAGCCGCATGTGGCTATTTAAATTTAAATTAAATGAAAATCTAGTTCCTCAGTTTCATTGGCCACATTTAAATTACTTGTGGCTAGAAGCTACCTTTTTTTTTTTTTTCTTAAAGGAGATAAGGTCTTACTGCGTTGCCCATGCTGGACTCAAACTCCATCCTCCTACCTCAGCTTCCTGAGTAGCTGGGACTATAGAAGTGAGCCACCATGCCCAGCTTGTATAGCTCTTCTATCATCACAGAAAGTTCTCTGGCTTACAACGTGATGTGAATTTATTATTGGATATGTTGTAGTTCACTCTTACTAAAAAAGTATTTCATGTCCCACATCTTAGTAAATTATGATAGGCTAAAAGGAAAATCTAATTCATAAAGTTACTTGGTGTGATTTCCTTCTTCTCCCCAGACGACCCCAAGAGAAACTTGATAAATATTTCCCTTTCATTATCTTTCTAGAGGAAGCCATGAGTGGGAGGGAGAGCATAGGGCATCAGATTTTTAGCAGCTGATTTTATCGTTCAGCAGTAGGGCAAAGAATTTAAGTGATTTTGCTGATGTTAGGGAGTGAACCAAACAATAAAGCAGAAAAAAAATTTGAACTTTATTCTTATAAATCTAGTTCCTTTATACTAGTCTGAAAAGAAAAGGAGTTCTGATGCCATATTTTTCCTTATAATCCCATTTACTACATTGTTACTAGAAACGTTAAGTTTTAAAGAATTAAAGCATGTGATTATCATTAAGCTATTAATTCATAGCCTTGGTTTTATAGCACCTTAAAGTATCCCTAATTTAAAAATGTCCCAACTCAATTGAATTAATTTGAATTAAATTTAGTAAGTTTTATTAATATGCATCATATAATACTCTTTGGAGGAGGTGGAAAGGAGGCAAATAAATGATAGGTGGTTAAAGTTACAAGATTCATAGTTTTTGGATCCACCCAGTGAAAAATATCATGGTTCTGACAAAGCTTATAAACAGCCAGTCATTGCTCTCATTCTGAAGTTGACATGCATAGAGAAATTAGAAGAAATCTTCTTACTTATGTAATTCAGGTGTTGGAGAACTTTTTCTGTAGGACCATATAGTAAATATTTTCAGCTTTAAAGCCTATCAGTCTCTGTGGCAGCTGCTCAACTCTCTATTGTAGCATGAAAGTAGACATAGATAAAATACATCCTTTATTTACACAAATAAGCAGCAGATCAGATTTGGGCTACAGGCTGTAGTTTGCTGACCCTTACATCTAATTCAATCATTTATCCAATATTGGAAAGTTTTTACAACTACCTAGTAATCTTTCAGCCTCTGCTGCATAACTCTAGGGATGCCTAAGCAGCTCATTCTGTCTCAGCTCCACTGTGAAGTTCCTCTAGACACCAAATGCAAATACGTCTCCTTAGTCACCCCCTTCCATTGTTTCTGTCTTCTGTAGCTACACAAAATTATCTACTGCACTTCTTTGTGACAGCCCTTCAGAGAGTCAAAGCTGTTTTCCATGTGTATTCTCTTTAGGCTGTCAGTTCTTACAGTTTTTTTGTTGTTTGTTTGTTGGAGACAGTCTCACTCTGTCACTCAGGCTGGAGTGCAGTGACTCAATCTCGGCCCACTGCAAGCTCCGCCTCCCAGGTTCACTCCATTCTCCTGCCTCAGCCTCCCAAGTAGCTGGAACTACAGGTGCCCGCTACCATGCCTGGCTAATATTTTTTGTATTTTTAGTAGGGACAGGGTTTCACCGTGTTAGCCAGGATGGTCTCGATCTCCTGACGTCGTGATCTGCCCGCCACGGCCTCCCAGAGTGCTGGGACTACAGGCGTGAGCCACCGCGCCCAGCCCAGTTCTTACAATTTTTAAACATAGCATATTTTTTTCTTACAATTTTCCACTGAAGATGCATCTGTTTGTGTGGATTTGGTTTCCACATTACATTGTTACTTCGTTCAGGTATGTAATTTTCCATTGAAGATGTGTCTGTTTGTGTGGATTTGGTTTCCACATTACATTGTTACTTCGTTCAGGTATGTAATTTTCCATTGAAGATGTGTCTGTTTGTGTGGATTTGGTTTCCACATTACATTGTTACTTCGTACAGGTATTGCCAACAACTCTTTTTCCTACTCATTGCCTTTGAACTTTGTCTCTCCATCTCTGTACTGGTGTGGATTTCTTTCTGTGTTCTTTTGCTTTGTTTTCAGGAATGGAATTGTGGCTAGTTATCTCTTAATAACTTCAACTTGTTAAATTTCCGTGTCTAAAGGTGTAGGTTCTTATTCTATCTTTAGGGCAATAGCTATTGTCTCCATTCATTTAAGCCACAAATTTGATAAGCATGCCTTGCATGTATTTCCCTAAGCCCTAATAAAACTAGTGACTGAAATAGTTCAGAAAATAATGAAACAGGAACATGGGTTTCGGAGTCAAGTCCTATAATTACATGACTGTCTCACTAGATGGCAGTCATTAGCTTAAGTGTCTTTTACAATATTGTTTTGACCAGTTTAAGTCATTTCTTTAGTACGTTTTACGGTGGTTTCTAATGTTTTCTTTCTTAGCTGATTTTTTTTTAATGACTACAAAAAGAAATCTGTTACTCCTTGCTTGTATTTCCTCTTAGAGTAACCAGGTCACATGTTCTGGTCTGATGATTCTTATACAAGGTCATCTTACGAAAGTTGCCTACAATTTCTTTTCTGAAAATAAGTGCTCTTGTAAGGTTTTAAACTACATGTACATAATTTAAGTAGAGCTTTGTATAATACATACAAACAAAATAGGGCATTTACATTTTCATACTAAAAATTTTATTTTATTTTATTTTATTTTTGAGACAGGGTCTTCCTCTGTCACCCAGGTTGCAGTGCAATGGCACAATCTTGACTCACTGCAACCTCTGCCTCTTGGGCTTAAGCAATTCTCGTGCCTCAGCCTCCCGAGTAGCTGGGATTACAGGCATGCACCACCACGCCAGGCTATTTTTTGTGTTTTTTGGTAGAGATAGAGTTTCATTGTGTTGGCCAGGCTGGTCTCAAACTCCTGGACTCAAGTGATCTGCCCGCCTTGGCCTCCCAAACTGTGGGGATTAGGGGCATGAGCCACCGTACTCAGCCAAAAATTTTATTTGTATTTTACTTGTATTTTCTTTTCCCACATCTTTATTTTTTAATATGCAAAGCTGTCCTCTCAGATTTTCAGTTTCCTAACCGGTAGTCTACCTCTTTTTTAAAATATGCTTGTTTTTTAGTAATTTTTCTAAGCAAACTATATGCTGGCCAGGCATAGTGGCTCACATCTGTAATCCCAGCACTTTGACAGGCCAAGGTGGGAGGATCACTTGAGGCCAGGAGTATGCGACCAGCCTGGCCAACATAGCGAAATCCCATCTCTACTGAAAATTAGCCAGGTGTGGTAGTGCACACCTGTAATCACAGCTACTCAGGAAGCTGAGGCATGACAATCGCTGGAACCTGGGAGGCAGAGGTTGCAGGGAGTTGGGGTTGCGCTACTGCACTCCACCTTGGGCAACAGAGAGAGACTGTGTCTCAAAATATAATAAAAATAAAAATAAATTTTCAAAAAATAATCCCAAAGTGTATGATCACTTGTTCAGTTGCTTAACTTTTCTAAATAGAATCAAAAATCCCTAACAGACAAAATAAATGCTAAAAAGTGTGTATTTCATGATCATAGAGTAATTTCTCAGCCTGTGACTTAGGTTTTAAATAATTTTATTTATTTATTCTTATTATTTTTTGAGACGAGGTCTCACTCTGTCACCCAGGCTGAAGTACAATGGTACAGTCTTGGCTCACTGCAACCTCTGCTTCCAGGGTTCAAGCAAATCTCGTGCCTCAGCCTCCCGAGTAGCTGAGACTGCATGTGCAAACCACCATGCCTGGTTAATTGTTTGGTATTTTTAGCAGATGGAGTTTCACCATGTTGCCCAGGCTGGTCTTGAACTCGTGACCTCAAGCAGTTGGCCCTCCTTGGCCCCCCAAAGTGCTGGGATTACAGGCTGAGTCACCATGCAAGGCCCTTAAATTCTGATTTAGACATAGCTCTAACAAGCTTAGTTTTTAGTTTTTTTAGCCCACAGATGACTAGAATTAATGGATATGAAAAAGATACAGGTAAAAATTACATTAAGAAGAACCAGCGGAAGCAGATCTTAACCACACACACAACTCAATCTGCCGTGCTGGGCTGCTTACTAATGACCCTGAATGCTCTTTTTCTCTAATGTAGTAATCCTTGGCCAGTTGAACTTTTGCATACCAATGATTCATATGTGCATGCATAGTTTGGTTCCTTAAAAGAACATGACAGTTAGTCCTTCTCCCCTTTTGTGTGGACCATGTGAGCAAGTCTAAGAAGCTGGTATGTTTGTTTCACCTCTCAATATATGGGTAGAAAACCAGGCTTCCAAAAGAGAACTCAACCTCCAAAATCATGTGTTTTAGAGACCAAGCAGTTACACAGACATTTTGCTGAGCTCTTTGTGAAATCAAACAAATAAAAGGACAGCAAAAATAAAAGGGCAGTCTTGAAAATGTAAAAAGCGGTAGACTGTATAGAAAACTTTGGTGAGAACCTGTCTTAGCAGATCTCAAAGTGTGTTTCCCAAATCATTGAAGGTGGCTCAGGACTGAGGCTGCCTATCAAACCGGGGATTTAATGCCAACAAACCCAGTTAAGAGGTGGATATCTCCTGGAACAGGAAACAGTAAACTTTTCCTGTGAAGGGCTAGAAAATAAATATTTCAGGCTTTGTAACTCACATGTGGTCTCTAAAGCAATCCTCTTCTTCCTCCTCCTTCTCTCCCCAGCCCTTTCATATCTCAAACGCCATTCAAAAACAGGCTGAGTGTAACCCCATAGGCCACAGATTACTGACCCCTTGTGCTAACCACAAAATAGTTTTAGAAATTTAGTATCCCCATGATTGTCATGAGAAAATGCTTTAAATTTAAGAGTGCCAGGCACGGTGGCTCACGTCTGTAATCCCAGCACTTTGGGAGGCCAAGGTAGGTGCATCATTTGAGGTCAGAAGTTCGAGACCAGCCTGGCCAACATGGCAAAACCCCATCTTTACTAAAAAGAAATACAAAAACTAGCTGGGAGTGGTGGAGCGCGTCTGTAATTCCAGCTACTAAGGAAGTTGAAGCATGAGACTTGCTTGAACCCAGGAGGCAGAGATTGCAGTGAACCGAGATCATGCCACTGCACTCCAGCCTGGGCAACAGAGCGAGACTGTCTCAAAAAATTTAAAAAAGGAAAGTATATAAGATTTTAGAATGACTTATATCTGAAAAGATGAAAATTTTGGTTCTTGAAGTGATATTCTCCTGTTGGGTAGAAATTTGTTCATGTGGAGAAGTTCATGCCCAGTGATGAGGCGAAGTTGAGGTATATATTGTGTTGGTTAACCACTAATTCTCTGTCCCACTGGAACGTAAGCTTTGCTAGAAGAGGGGCCTTATCACTCCATCTCCAGTGTCTAGAATACTGTAAACAGTAAGGACTCAGCAAATATTTGTGGAACAAATGAATACTACTGTATACATTTTCTAATGGGACAGCCATGTTACATTTAAAAATAGTCATACATGATACCAAAAAGGCAAATTCTCATAAGGGAATAGATAGCTAAAAGAAGCCAAATTTGTGTAACTTCTCATTTGTAATTTAGGAAAACACTGAAGAAATAGGTGGTCAACTGATTGAAAAAATGCTGCCAATGTGGCAAATGATAAAGAGAGAAAGGATGTAGCATTCAGATGTATGATACGGATTTTGTTTCATTTTTATTGTTTATTTTTATGTATAATATTTTTATTATAAAAGCATCGCTAAGGCATTGTAAAAAGATTAGAAACAGCCTAAAGAAGGAAAACAACCAACCATATCTTATCACCCAGAAAAAACTGCGTTAATACTTTTTTAATGGACCATTTCCTCCGAATATTTATATTCTAACAATGTAATGGGGTTTTGAATATACTGATATAAAAGCATAAAGATCCTCCATGGAATAGTTTATAGTATATAATGAAAAACCCTGAGAAATTATTTGGGTCATGCTCTTATTTCTGAACAGATTTCAGCATGTGTAACCATCCTATATAGATACATGTTGACATACTTCTTATTTTTTCTTTTAACTTTTTACTATGAATTTTGAACATAACCAAAAGTAGAGTGAATAGTATAATAAACCTTTGTCTAACTTCAACAATTACCGACATTCTGATGTAGTTCTCTGTCTTTTTTTCTTTTTTTTTTTTAAAGACAATTTTATTGGCCAGGCGTGGTGGCTCAGGCCTCTAATTCCAGCACTTTGGGAGGCTGAGGTGGGTGGATAGCTTGAGCCCAGGAGTTCGAGACCAGCCTGGGCAAAATGGAGAAACCCCTTCTCTACAAAAGAGTATACAAAAATTAGCCAGGTGTGGTGGCGGGCACCCTAGTCCCAGCTACTTGGGAGGCTGAGGTGGGAGGATCACCTGAGCCTGGAAGGTAGAGGCTGCAGTGAGCCGTGATCATACCACTGCACTCCAGCCAGGGCAACAGAGTGAGACCTGGTCTCCAATAAAACAAAAAAAAAAAAAGAAAATTGTTTCTTACCGTAATACTATTTGGAGAAACCTTAAGAATTGCTACAGTTTAAATATATTCAGTAGACTGGCTTTTTAGTTGCTATCACAACTTCAGAAGCTGTTTTATGCCATATGAAATTTTGAGTATTCATTTTAACCATAACACCTTCATCATAATGCTTCTTATGGTAGAGCCTTTTTGTACTGTAATAAAAAATAATTCACCTTTCCTCAAATGAATGGGAAAAAGAATGAATGTTGCCAAATTTTTGTGTTGAGTCTGTGCAAATTGATACAGTGTTTTATAGAACAAGTTGAAAATATGAATCAGGAGCTTTAAGTAATTCACATCCATTGACCCAGCCTTGAGAAATTCATCTTAAGGAAATAAGAATATATACAAAAATAAATTTTCGAGGATTATTATTTGTTTTGTAAATATAGCTTTTTTTAAAAAAAAAAAAAGGAAAAAATTGAAAACAATTTAAAATGTCCAATGTTAAGTTATACTAGTTAAATTCATTATTGTATGGGATGACTATTCATTATGCATAATTAAATGAAAAATGTTTTTTGTGGTTTTTTTGTGGGGTTTTTTTGGTTTTTTGTGTTGGTTGGTTTTGAGACAGAGTCTCGCTCTGTTGCCAGGCTGGAGCGCAGTGGCGCGATCTCGGCTCACTGCAACCGCCACCTCCCCAGTTGAAGTGATTCTCCTGCCTCCACCTCCTGAGTAGCTGGGACTACAGGTGCACACCAACAGGCCCAGCTAATTTTTGTGTTTTTAGTAGAGATGGGGTTTCACCATGTTGGCAAGGATGATCTCGGTCTCCTGACCTTGTGGATCTGCCTGCCTCAGTCTCCCAAGGTGCTGGGATTACAAGCGTGAGCCACTACACCTGGCCTGAAAAATGGTTAACATCGTGATATGTATGGGTAGATGTGCAATAACATCAACACATTATGTATTGTGTATAATAATAGAACAGCGCGTTAATATTGGTTGTCACTGGATGGGGGATTACGGACATTTTAAATTTTTTTCTTTAATTACTTGTTTTTAACAGTGTATCTGTATTTTGAGAAAGAAATGGTTTTTTTGAAATTAAAACTTTAATTTTTAAATAAATACCACTTTTTCTTTACTCAGTACTTTGTTTCATATACTTTGTTTCAGTACTTTGTTTCTGTTTCTGCTCATAGGGTGAGTATGACTAATTTTACTATCTGATTTTTCTTTTACTAATTTCTAAATTGATTCAACTTTATTTCTATATCTCTGCCTCATTGGAGCCAGAGTTGTCTTTGGAGTGCCTGTGCCAATTTTTGTTTCCATTTTGGTATGTGGACACTTTGGATGTGGAATTCAAATAGGCCTGGGTTCAAATTCCATGTGACTTTGGGTAAATTAATCCAACCACCTTCACATACCTCTTCTGTGATGTGTGGATAATGGGAGCCCATGTTCATAACTCTGAGGTAGTGATTAAAATGAGAAAATGTGGCCGGGCACAGTGGCTCATCCCTGTAATACCAGCAGTTTGGGAACCTCAGGACAGGCGTTCGAGACCAGCCTGGCCAACATGGTAAAACCCCATCTCTACTAAAAATACAAAAAATTAGCTGGGCATTGTGGCGCACACCTGTAGTCCCAGCTACTTGGGAGGCTGAGGCAGGAAAATCACTTGAGCCCAAGAGGTGGAGGTTGCAGTGAGCCAGAATCGCACCACTGCACTCCAGCCTGAGCAACAGAGGAAGACTCCACAATAAATAAATAAATGTATGTCAAGTGTTTAGCATGTGTTCAGCACTCAACCAGTAACTGTAATTATTAACATTTATCTTTTTTCTTTTTTTTTTTTTAATTGAAACGAAAGCTCACTCTATCATCCAGGCTGGAGTGCAGTAGCACAATCTCAGCTCACTGCAGCCTCTGCCTCCTGGGTTCAAGTGATTCTCCTGCCTCAGCCTCCCAAATAGCTGGGATTACAGGCATCCACCACCACACTCCGCTAACTTTTTTTGTATTTTTAGTAGAGAAAGGGTCTCACCATGGTGACCAGGCTGGTCTTGAACTCCTGACCTCAAGTGATCCTCCCGCCTGAGCTTCCCAAAGTGCTGGGATTACAGGCATGAGCCACTGCACCCGGCCAACATTCATCTTTGTGCTTGATATTTTTTCATCAGATCCAATTCTGTTACTGTTTATGATTGTTAATATAAATTAGCTATATTTCTGTCTATTCCTTCTCTCCAGTAAATTATGTGAAAATATTTAACTTAAAAAGTACTGAGGACCGGGCACAGTGATTCATGCCTGTAATCCCAGCACTTCAGGAGGCCATGGCATGCAGATCACCTGAGGTCAAGAGTTTGAGACCAGCCTGGCCAACATGGCAGAACCCCGTCTCTACTGAAAATATAAAAATTAGCTGGGTGTGGTGGTGCTTGCCCGTAATTCCAGCTACTTGGGAGCTGGGACAGGAGAATCTCTTGAACTCAGAAGGCGGAGGTTGCAGTGAGCTGAGATTGCGCCACTGCACTCCAGCCTGAGCAACAGAGCGAGATTCTGTTTTTAAAAAAAAAAAAAAAAAGGCCAAGCACAGTGGCTCATGCCTATAATCCCAGCAGTTTGGGAGGCCAAGGCAGGCAGAACATGAGGTCAGGAGATGGAGAGCATCTTGGCTAACATGGTGAAACCCCATCTCTACTAAAAATACAAAAAATTAGCTGGGTGTGGCGCCACATGCCTGTAATCCCAGCTACTCGGAAAGCTGAGGCAAGAGAATTCCTTGAACCCAGGAGGTGGATGTTGCAGTGAGCCAAGATCTTGCCACTGTACTCCAGCCTGGGCAACAGAGTGAGACTCTGTTTAAAAAAAAAAAAAAAAAGTACTGAGGAAGATGATTGATTTAGCATTTATTTCTAGAAGATAATACACCTCTTACCACTTTTTTGTTTATTTGTTTGTTTGTTTGTTTGAGACAGTCTCACTGTGTCGCCCAGGCTTGAGTGTAGTAGCATGATCTCGGCTTGCTGCAACCTCTGCTTCCCGAGTTCAAGCAATTCTCATACCTTAGCCTCTCAAGTAGCTGGGATTACAGGCACCATGCGTGACTGATTTTTGTACTTTTAGTAGAGATGGGGTTTCACCACGTTGGCCAGGCTGGTCTTGAACTCCTGGCCTCAAGCGATCCCACCTGCCTCGGCCTCCCAAGGTGCTGGGATTACAGGCATTAAGCACTGCACCTTTTTTTTTTTATATATGAGTTTGAATCTCGTTCTGTTGCCCAGGCTGGGGTGCAGTGGTGCCATCATGACTCAGCCTCAAACTCCTGGGCTCAAGTAATCCTCTTACCTCAGCCTCACTAGTAGCTGGGACTACAGGCACAGGCCACAACACCTGCCTCACTTATTACCACTTTTAAAAGTCAACTGTCATAGTAACTTAAATATTCATTTTTAAAAACCATGGGAAATTCAGTTGTACTCCAAAAGAGGTTTAAAAGAAAGAGACTCCATGTCTACAGACATTTGGCAGTTTTTAAAACAAAGATATCTTTAGTTTTTGAAGAACAGCTAACTTTTTGAAAAAAACGTTTAGATTAATTCTGCCTGATAATGAGATTGGTATCAGGGATTCAGCTCTTACATCAGAATTCTTCAGATACACAAAACTCTTAAAAGCTCTTGGGGACTTACGCTGAAGTGAAGGATTTTGATTTGTTTTTAGTTTAATTACGTGTTATTTTAACTCTACTCATGAATCTTCGAAATGTAGAAGTATGTTCTTTTTTATGTATTGCTCAATAGTGTTGTTGCTCTTTTCAAGTTTAAAGTTAAAACTGATTTGCCACATGCTATTTGAACTTTTAACATGCTTCCTCTCTAAGAAAATCATTCTCTCCCTTTCTGCACAAAGTACCTCTGCCAGAAAAACAAGGGAAGAAATTTTACTACTAAATAGTAGGCAAAGCATATAACAGAATTTTTTTCTTTTTCCTGAGACAGAGTCTTGCTCTGTTGCCCAGGCTAGAGTGCAGTAGTGCAATCTCAGCTCACTGCAACCTCTGCCTCCCAGGTTCAAGCGATTCTCCTCCCTCAGCCTCCCAAGTAGCTGGGACTACAGGCACACGCCACCACAGCCAGCTAATTTATGTATTTTTAGTAGAGGTGGGGTTTCGCCATGTTGGCCAGGCTAGTCTTGGACTGTTGACCTTAGGAGATCTGCCCGCCTTGGCCTCCCAAAGTGCTAGGATTACCGGCAGAAGCCACCGTGCCCAGCTGAGAAAATTCTTTTGAGATGGAGTCTTGCTCTGTTGCTGAAGCTGGAGTGTGATGGCGCAATCTTGTCTCACTGCAACCTCCACCTCCCAGGTTCAAGCAGTTCTCCTGCCTCAGCCTCGTGAGTAGCTGAGATTACAGGCATGAGCCACCATGCCTGGCTAGTTTTTGTATTTTTAGTAGAAACAATGTTTCACCATGTTGGCCAGACTGGTCTTCAACTCCAGACCTCAGGTGATCTGCCCACCTTGGCCTCCCAAAGTGCTAGGATTACCGGCAGAAGCCACCGTGCCCAGCTGAGAAAATTCTTAAAAGAAAATATGGATAGCTAAAACATCCCCCAAAAGTTTTTTTTTTTTTTTTAATTAATAAGTTAGAATAACTAGAACTGACAAGAATTTGGTTTAATAGTCAATATCATACCAGTTACTGGGAATGTAAGGAACCTTTTTTTTTTTTTTTTTTTTTTGACAAGTTATCGCTCTGTTGCCCAGGCTGGAGTGCAGTGGTTCCTGCCTCAGCCTCCAAGTAGCTGGGACTACAGGGGCACACCACCATTCCTGGCCAATTTTTGTATTTTTAATAGAGATGGGGTTTCACTATGTTGCCAAGGCTGGTCTCAAACTCCTGGTCTCAAGTGATGCACCCACTTCGGCCTCCCAAAGTACTTGGATTACCGGTAAAGAACCTCTTAAAGGAAAATTTGGCCCATATGCATACAGACTTTTAACTTAGTATTTTATATGTACGTCTCTCTCCAAAGAAGGAAATCTAAAATACTGGTAGAGTTTTATAATCAAAGATGTTCTTTCAGTTACCTTTCTATAACATAAAATTAGAAAGGACAACAAATAGGCAAATAGTCAAAGTAATGGTAAATCTGTACATTAAAATATTGTATAGCCCTTACAACTGACATGAAAAAGAAAAACTACCATGCGGCACTGTTATGACAAATTGTTGAAAGGTAATCCAACCTGAATCTTATCAAGCCTCTGAATCTAACTACCAGTTTAGAGGAAGTACAGGGGACAGGAGGACATGTTAAATGTCACCATGGGGGTGCAGTCAGCAATATCTGAAACGTAGGAAACTCTAGAGCAAACAATGTGGTTTCTTCAACAAGTCACAAGAAAAAAAATTTAAAGAGGTAGGGAGAACCCACCGATAAAAGAAATACCAACTGATTTGTATGGATGGATGGATTGATTGATTGATGGATGGATGGATGGATTTTAGACAGAGTTTCACTCTTGTCTCCCAGGCTGGAGTGCAATGGTGCAATCTCAGCTCACTGCAACCTCACCTCCTGAGTTCAAGTGATTCTCCTGCTGCAGCCTCCCAGGTGGCTGGGACTACAGGCATGCGCCACCATGCCCAGCTAATTTTTGTATTTTTACTAGAGAGGGGTTTCACCATGTTGGCCAGGATAGTCTCGATCTCTTGATCTTGTGATCTGCCCACCTTGGCCACCCAAAGTGCTGGGATTACAGGCATGAGCCACTGCGCCCAGCCCTGTATGGATTTTATTTGGCCATTCATTCAAACAAACTGAAAACATATAAGAGATAATTAGGCAAATTTGAAATCTGTATATCTAATGGTATTAAGGAATTATTGATGTTTTGGGTATCATAGTGGTATTATGATTGACATGTATATGAATTTGTAACATATGATGTCTAGAATTCATTTCAAAGTAGTCTCAGGTTGGGTGGGGTGGTGGTGGGGGGGCTTTACATGGAACAAGATTGGTAATGTGTTGCTAATTATTGAAACTAGGTAGTAGGTATGTGGTGCTTCATTTTCCTGTTCTTTCTAGTTTTGTGTATGTTTGAAAATACCCATAATAAAAAGTATAAAAACAATAAACTTTAACATGAAAAAACTAGGTGAAAAAGAACATGACATACATGAGTAAATTTGAGCTATGGTTTTTTTTAATGTAAAGAAAAAAGAATACAAAGAAATGTACACCGTTTAAAACAGTAGCTGCTTTTAGGTAGTGAGATAATACATGAGTTTTCTCTTTAAAATAGTTATCATTTATATATGTAAATTTATATACTTGCAAATTTTTTTATAATGAGTACTTTTAAATTTATTTTCATTAGTCATTCAAAATTCAAATGGTATAAGAAGGATATACAGTGAAACTAGCTCCACTTTTCATCTCTCCGTTACCCTCAGAAATAACTAGTGTTACTCATTTCTTTTATTGGAAAGATGCATACTGTTTATGTATTCTTTTGAAAATTGCAAAGTGTGATACTATACACTGTTCTCTTGTTTCTACTTAACAATGTATCTTGGAGATTGAACTATATTTATGCATAAAGACCTTCCTCATTCTTTCACATCTTCATAGCCAGTCCCTTCAGATGGACATGCAGGTTTGCTACTTCAAATACTGAAATGATTAACCTCTATGAAAGTCATTTTACACATATGCAAGTATATTTATCAGAAGAATTGTTGAAATTGCTGGGTCACGTTATATGTATATTTGTAATTTTGATAACGTTTCAAATTGCTGTTGCTAGAGAGTGTGCAGGCACAGTGTGGTAAAAAAAAAAAAAGTATAGGTTTTATTTGCATTACTCTTGGTATAAGTGTAATTGAAGATCTTTTCTTTCAGTTGTTCAAGAGCTATTTTCACTTCCTCTTTTGTGTACTCTGTTTCTAGTCTTTGCCTCTTTTCCAACTGTATTTTTGGGTACTTTTTAAAATAATTAGTAGATGCACTTTATGCATTTTGGAAATTAACCTTCTGTCTGTAGCATAAATTGCCAATATTTTCCCCCAGTTTTTTTGTCTTTTAGTTTTGAATATGGTTGGATTTTTTGTTATTTTGTCATACAATTCTTTAAAATGTTATTATCAAATTGATCAGTCTTCTGGTTTTTTGTACTTGTGCCTCCCTTGAGATCATTTACAAAATGATTTCTGATATTTTACATTTAAATCTTTGATGTATCTGGACTGTATCCCAGTATTCAGTTAAGAAGCTCAAGTCCAACTTAATTGGGTTTCCAAGTGGCTACCACTATGTCCCACACCATTTGTCAGTTCATCTTTTTCCCACTGACTTAAAAGGTCATCTTTATCATATTCTAAGTACTCATATGGCTTTGTGTATGTGTTTCCTGGCCTTTCCATTCTATCCATGGAATTGTCCATGGATTTGTCTGTTCACATTCCAGCACCTTAGTTTGAATTATTGTAGCTTTGTCATATATTTTTAAATTTTTTGTGATGAGTTCTTCTTTACTCTTGAGTTTTCCTGGCTCTTTTCTTATTTTTGTTTCTCTTTTAAAAACTTTTTCATTTTCTCACAACTATACTAACAAGGACCTTTTTTTTTAAATGGTAACTCTAAAATCAGCTTGTCTAACTCAATTAAAAATCATTTTGGTATTTTTATTGGTATTAATTTAGGAAGCATTGACTTTTTAATGCTGTTATTATATCCTCTCATCCATCATGACAAGACCTGTGTGTTTAATTCTTTTGTTTTCCTTGTTAGCATTTATGTGTTTCGTTTATTTAGATCTTGTCTAAACTTTCTACATTTCTTATAAACTTTATTTCTAGGTTTTTCATTTTTATTGATGTTATAAATGCTGTCTTTGATTATATCTTGTGATTATTGTTTGTACATGTGACGTCTAAAGTTTTGTATATATTCATTTTGTGACTACTCATCTTTTAAAATTCTTTTGTTTCTAATATAGTTTTTCAGTTGCTATTCTTTGATTTTCAAGGTATATAATTATGTCATCTACAGATAACCCTTTTCTTTCTCATGCCACTAATTTTTCTCTCAAATAATATAGTATTTTCACACAGAAAATATGATTTAAAGTTAAGAATTTTAACATAATGCATGCCCCTTATATTTAGCCCTATTTAAGCAAAATTTAGTGTCATGTTAGTAAGTATGATTAGGCTTCTCAAAGTTGTACATATTCTGAACTCTTCCATAAACCTTTAAAAGATTTTTAATGTCAACTTTTTTAAAAATCAGTTTCTAAAAATGAGACATTCTCATTGAAAATAAATATTTTTATTAGTGATATTTAAATATTGAAAAACTATCTCTGCTTTTTTCCTCAGAATCAAATGGCTATAGCATGTGGATCTCGAGCTCATTTGGAAAAAGAATCAATTGCTCAGGTGAGACTTCATTAATTGGCATGGGACAGCCAATTAATAGGCTTTTATTTCCTTTTTTACATATATATTTGGCAAGAAATTGGCTTTTCTGTCTAATCTCTTAAACATGAGGTTCCTTTCAAAAGAAAATGATGTTTTAATTGTGGAAAGCTTATGAAGGATTGGCACATTTTAGAATTGATTTTTTTTTTTTAAGGGTATACAAGAGGATATGGATTTCGCTTTGCCTTAGGATGCAAGCAGTTCTTTTTAATATATTTTTAAGACAAAGAGAATCTGTTCAGTTATAAAACAGACTTCTAAATTATGCTTTTTTCTTTTTTTTGAGACGGAGTCTCCCTCTGTTGCCCAGGCTGGAGTGCAGTGGCATGATCTTGGCTCACTGTGCAACCTCCACTTCCCGAGTTCAAGCAGTTATTCTGCCTCAGCCTCTCGAGTAGCTGGGACTACAAGCACACACCGCCACACCTGGCTATGATTTTGTATTTTAGTAGAGACAGGGTTTCACTGTGTTGCCCAGCCTGGTCTTGAACTCCTGAGCTCAGGTAATCCGCCTGCCTCGGCCTCCCAAAGTGCTAGGATTACAGGTGTGAGCCACTGTACCTGGCATAAATGATGCATTTTTTAACCAATCAACTTGCCTTTATTTTTTTCTAACATTGGCACAGTTAAGTGCTTTGTTTTGAGTTTTATTCAGAGTTTAAATTTATTTTTTAACCTCATTCCCCTTAGAAAAACACTATGCTGTAAAATTTGACAAGTTTGCAACTGCCTTTTTAGGGTATAAAAATGTCACTAAAGATGTTTAATTTTTCATTTTGTAGATTATGCTAGAAAAACTAGAGTAACAATTTCCCAGGTCACTCTTATGCACACGAGGCTTTGAGAACCAGTGGAATAAAAGGTTGAACCTTTCCCCCAATGATTCAGAAAAGAGATACGTAGAAATTTTAATTTTTAAAAAAGATATATTGATGACAGAGTGACAAAACCTTTTAAGGATCGTATTGAAGTACAGAAGCCCATACTCTCTCTTTATTTTTTATTTATTTATTTTTGAGACAGAGTCTCGCTCTGTCACCCAGGATGGAGTGCAGTGGTGCAATCTCAGCACAATGCAACCTCTGCCTCCCAGGTTCAAGTGATTCTCCTGCCTCAGTCTCCCAAGAAGCTGAGATTACAGGCACGCACCATCATGCCTGGCTAATTTTTATATTTTTAGTAGAAGGGGTTTCACCATGTTGGCCAAGCTGGTCTCAAACTCCTGACCTTAGGTGAGCCACTTGCCTTGGCCTCCCAAAGTGCTGGGATTACAGGCATGAGCCACCATGCCCCGCCTGTTTTTTTTTGTTTTGTTTCGTTTTGTTTTTTGAGACGCAGTCTAGCTCTGTCACCCAAGCTGGAGTGCAGTGATGCAGTCTCGGCTCACTGCAACCTCTGTCTCCTGCATTCAGGCGATTCTCCTGCCTCAGCCTCCCTAGTAGCTGGGATTACAGGCATACACCACCACACCCAGCTAATTTTTGTATTTTTAGTAGAGACGGTTTTGCTTTTCATCTCGAACTCCTGACCTCATCATCTGCCCTCCTTGGCCTCCCAAAGTGCTGGGATTACAAGTGTGAGCCACCACGCCTGGCCCCTTCTCCTTTTTTTAGATGTAATTGTTTTACTAGCACCTAGTCTAGTATTCTATGTATCCTAGAGATTCTCACTGATGTTTAAAAAACGTTAATCTGTTAACCATACAGGATAGCACACTCCTAGGTATTTAAAATGGGAAGAGAGCTTGGAATTAATCCAACTTCATCAATTTACCAATGCACAGGGGATAAGAAAAAGAAAAGTATGTGTCTAAGATGTTCAGCACATTTTTTATATATGTGTATAATTATAAAATAACATATATGTATACTTATAAAATAGTATATATATAGATAGATATAAAATTGTAGTAGAAACTATTAAATGCTAAATTCCCACAATAGGAAATACAGCTATAGCCCTAGATTAAATGTGCAGCCAGTAAAGCTGATGATAATGGAGACTATTTAATAACATGGGATAAAACCTGAAATATTAGGTTGTTTGTAGAAAATAGTGTGATATTATAAATACAGTTATCTGTGTTGAAATAACAAATAGGCCAGACACAGTGGCTCACACCTGTAATCCCAGCACTTTGGGAGGCTGAGGCGGGTGGATCACCTGAGGTTAGGAGTTTGAGACCAGCCTAGCCAACGTGGTAAAACCCCATCTCTACTAATAATGTAAAAATTAGCGGGGTGTGGTGATCCCAGCTACTTGGGAGGCTGAGGCAGGAGAATCGCTTGAACCCGGGAGGCAGAGGTTGCCGGTGAACTGAGATCAGGCCACTGCACTCCAGCCTGGCTGACAGAATAAGACTCCTCCTCAAAATAAAAATAAAAATTTGTTTTTGCACACAAAAACAGCTAATGAAAATAAACCAAACTAATTTAATGGTTTTGTAAGTAAATTTTTTTCTTTTTTTTTTTTTTAACAAAATACATTAATTAGATGAAAAAGGATAATCTACTTGGTGTAGGAAAAAAGATAGTTTGGAGAAATAGATAGCCAAAGACAGACTTAGGAGCCAGTGAGTAATACAGCCAAGGGATAATCCTTGCATTTGTTGGTGGTGGCTGTAGAAAGGAGCCATGTGTTTTGGTTTTGTTTTTCATGGTGTAAATTCTTTTCACTTAAATCTTGCATTGGTTGAAAACTCTGAATTTTTCCTAGAAATACACTGGTATTTAAATGAGACTATGCTTTGGTCTAAATATTTTACCTAGTACTGCTCTTAGCCAGGTATCAAGGGATCAATTGCAGGAGCCACAGATTTATAATTTATCTTGTCTCTATCCATCCATTCTTTCATCTCTAAAATCTAGTGTTTGATTTAGTGCTCTTGGGTTCCCACAGAATTGGCTGCCATTCTGTAGAAAGAAAGGATAACCTGTGATACTCACTAGAGATCATTGGTTGTCTGCTGCAGATGCTGTGACAACTGCTGCTCAGTAGGCTTGTTCAAGTCCAGCCTATTCTTACAGAACCATACCTGTCTCATAAAAGGTTGTCTCCAAGAGGCACAGGACATGCATGTGCCTCATGTCCAGAAAACTGCAGCATTGCTTTCCATTCCCCTTCATGTGCTGTCAGTAATATAAACCCTTGCATGGTGATCAATCTGTGGACAATGAGAAAATTATAAACGAATTAATCAGGATAACATTCAATAGCTTATTGCATAATGTTCAGAAACATCTTTCCTTGATATTTTTCTACATTTCTCAATTATTCTACCACCTCTTTTACTTCTCCCTTGGAAGACAAACATGACCCTGCCCTGATGGAGTCTTGTATCATCCTTAAAAGTGCTTATATTCCCATGTGTTCTGTACAACGTAATGTTTATATACTGCCTGGCTATTCTTGAATTCATCATTTTAAAAGGATTCAAAAATAGAATCCATTAGTGGTTATTTAATGTTTTTAGTTTTTGTTTAAAGAGTCTTTGCTTAAGTCCTGGGACCTCTTTGAACTTCTTATTTTAAGATAATGAAATTAGCAGTCAGCTTTAAATTTCACCCAAATTAATTTCTTGTTTACATTTTATAAACATTGAAGATATTAGTGTTAACACTGAAACAGTTAAAATTGTTTTCCTTAATGTTTTAAATGGCCATTTCAGAAGATCATATAAGCCTACTCTCTTTTAGTAGCTTCACTTAACTAAATAAGTGTATACTATATTTTAGGTATCTTCTAAATTTTAAGATATTTTGCAAAGTTCTAAAAATAAAAACAAGATTCTCTTGTATGTGGCTAACCTTGTTAAGCTTTTAAATATGTTAGAAATCAAATAACTTAAGGACTTCATGTGAACTCTACATTTTTCTGCTTTTTAAAAAAATAGCCATTATCCTAAAACATACAAACAAAAATTCTGTAGTAACATCCAAGCAAAAGCAGTCATGAATAGTTTTATTTGCTAACAAATAAGCTCACTCAAATCACATTAAAATCACTCAAGGAGAATAATTTATAGGTGTTGTTATTCTACCTTTAATTTTTATTTTTCTATCTTTCAATTTCTGTTTGTTCCTTTCCTAAGCGTAAGTGCTCTTTTGGAGGTTTAATCAGTCAACCAGTATTTATTGGAAGTATTTTATATGGAAGGCACTGAGCAAGCTGTTGTGAGATTCCTAAAGTATTTTAAGATGAGGTTTCTGCCCTATCTACTTAGAGAGGTAAGATATATTTACATCAAACCATAACTAATGATTCTAGATGATAAATGAGAAGTGCTAGATCATTTTTAAAAGTTTATTTTACATACCTTATAGATAAGTATTTTATTCTTCCTTTCCTTCCTGCCCTATTTAATACATAAGTAAAATTGTGGTCAGGCGAGTAAAGTAAGCTTTCAAGCTTTCTTCCTTTATGAAAAACATTATTGAGTTCCTGTTATTTTCTGTGCCAAACACTTGGCTATGTTCTTTAAAATAATCTCATTTAATCCTTATAATAACTTTGTGAGGTAGGCATTATTCTCGTTTTATCAGTGAGGAAATGGATTTAGAGAGTTGAAGTAACTTGTTCAAGGTCACCCTGCTAATTAGTAATGGAGCCAGGATTCACATATAGGCCTGCTCAGTTTGGTGCTTTTTCTTTTCTTTTTCTTTTTGAGTTGGAGTCTCACTCTGTCACCCAGGCTAGGGTACAGTGGCACCATCTCGGCTCATTGCAACCTCCACCTCCCAAGTTCAAGCAATTCTCCTGCCTCAGCCTCCTGAGTAGCTGGGACTACAGGTGTGTGCCACCACACCTGGCTAATTTTTTATTTCTAGTAGAGACGGGGTTTCGCCATGTTGGCCAGGCTGGTCTCGAACTCCTGACCTCAGGTAATCCACCTGCCTCAGCCTCCCAAAGTGCTGGGATTATAGGTGTGAGCCACCACACCTGGCCTGATTTGGTGCTTTTTCTGTGTTATTCTCTTCTACTGTGGTTCTATTTGATGATGATAGAAAAAGCCATGCAAAGGAAGAATGATACTAAACATTTTAATTTTGAAAAGCAAAAGCCAAAAGGAGGAAGGGACCTTTATCCTATAGTATGAGATATTAAATGTTCTTATAGACTCTGAATAGGTTGCTTGTATACGTAAGTAAAGCATCATTACTTGAGTCTCTTGCCTTAACTAAGGAACATTTTAAAAGAGCCTGTCTTAAAGGAGCTGGGTGTAGTGGTACATGCCTGTGATCCCAGCTGTTCTGTAGGTTGAGGCAGGAGGATCACTTGAGCCCAGGAATTTGAGGCTGCAGTGAGCCATGACCACACCACTGGACTCTAGCCTAGACAACAGAAGGCGTCTGTCTCTAAAAAAATATTTTGTTATTTTATTTTTTTAAAAGATCCTATCTTTTATTAAATCTTGAATATGAAAGTCTGGAATACAGTGATAATAATCTTATGTTCTTACGTTTTAAAGTGTGCAATGTTTTATGAATAATGGAATATTGTTACTACTAATAAAATTAATCACAATGGTGAAACTTCAGATGGGATTAAAACCTACTTAATTTTAATATCCAAAGTATTAAAGAACTCAATATTTTAAATGTATTTAATTAGATCTCTGGCATATTTAGAAAGACCAGGTGTTTGTTTCAAACTCCTTTCTAGTCCATAACCTTCATGATACTCTATGTCTTCTGTCAATATTCTCGCTAGTTAAGTACCACCTGCAGGCTTGTATCTGTGTTTTGTTTTGTCAATACATCCTGGAAACTGACATCTTTTTTGAAACTGAAATGTAAGTGGGGCAAAGCAGCGTAAAATATGTAAGTCAACAAGATGTTCTCCTTGCTCACAGCAGCCCCTAACCTGTTTCTCCTGGTAGGCTAAAGCCCTGGCCACTCACAGTCTTGTGATTTTTCTTGTCTGACTTAACCTCCAGGAAATGAGTAACTGCTTCCTAGTGCCTCTGCTCTGCTCCAAGAAGTAGGCATCCTTGCTGTTTCTTTAATGTTCTTTGCTGGTGAAGCTCATGGAACAGTGGTGTTCTTATGTAAGATCTACCAGTCAATTAAATATTAAAATACAGTTGTCTACAACCAGGTGTTTTCAGTGTCTCCTTTACAGATGAATAGAAAAGTCATTTATATTTTGTCTTTGTTTTCAGCGTTCTTACTTCCGTACTCTTCTCATGTATGGGTTCCACTTTCTGGTGTGGTTCCTTTGTGTCAAAGGAATCAGGGACACACAGTGTGGGTTCAAATTATTTACTCGAGAAGCAGCTTCGCAGACGTTTTCATCGCTACACGTTGAACGATGGTAGGTTTCTGACTGGAATGTATCCAGTCTGTCTTATTACCCAGCCATCATTCTAGGTAATGAGAAACAGCCCTGTATATTTATAATGAACATGTAGATTTAAACAAAATTGACACTAATGTATGTAAACTTGATCTTGCCTTTATACTTTTCCTGAGTTGGATCTTATTTTGAAAATATACAAACCCAACAATATAGTATAAACTTAGGTGTGTTCACCCTAATTGTAGACAGTAGAAATTGAATGGCCTGAAAACATTTTTTTTTCCTTAGACTTCCTTTTTTTTTCCTTTGAAGAAAAGAGAAAAAGCTCAGAAATATCAGAATCGAATAGGCACCCATTTTCTCTTTTCATCCTTCTACAGGAGATGATGTGTCTTTTCTAAGGCCGATCTTTTGACCTCTACATCTCCTTCCACCTTGTCAAAATGTAATCCTGTCCATGTGTTTCATCTCTTCTGTATTCAGCCTTTTCCCCTCCATCACGTATTTCCCAGAACCCTCTCCATTGACCCTGCTGTGCCCTTCCAGCTCTAGCCCCTGTCTCCTTCACAAGCAACCTTCTCTTGAAAAAGTGGTTTATATTCACTGGCTTTGTTTTCTTGCTTCCCACTCACTCCTCACCCCACCTTCTTCATATGGATTTTCTCCCATTCCTCATCTTTTTTTTTTTTTTTTTTTTTTTGAGATGGAGTTTAGCTCTTGTCACCCAGGCTGGAGTGCAGTGGCACAATCTCCGCTCACTGCAACCTCTGCCTCCCGAGTTCAAGTGATTCTCCTGCCTCAGCCTCCCAAGTAGCTGGGATTATAGGTGGGCGCCACCACACCCCGCTAGTTTTTGTGTTTTTTACTAGAGATGGGGTTTCACCATGTTGGCCAGGCTGGTCTTGAACTCCTGACCTCAGGTGATCCGTCCAAACTGCTGGGATTACAGACGTGAGCTACCACACCCGGTCTACTTCATCGTAACATCTAGCCACCTCTATGTCATTGAAGCCAGTGGTCATGTTAAATGATCACTTGTCACACTTAACCCATCAGCAGCATTTGATACTTCTGACTCTCTTTTGAAATATACTGGAGATACAGGTGGCTAGCGCTGCCGTACAGAAGCTGAAACCCTGACATCAGCCCTGACATTCTCCATATGCATATATCCAATCCATGACAGGGCCTGTTGATTTTAGCTTTTGTGTTCCCCCATTTCTCTCCATCTCCACCACTGCCATCCAGAACACCATCCTTCTCCAGACCACCATGCTGTAGCCCACAAGGTCTTCGCAAACTTAAGTGTGATCAATCATATGCACCTCTTCTGCTTATAATTCTTCATGGGCTTCCCATGGTCTTTAGTCTGGCCCCACCTGTGTCTCCTCCACATGCGGACTCTTTTCTAACCAAGCCCCTTCTCACCTTCTCCTTCAGATCTTCCTTAGGGTAGCCTGCCCTCACTCTCTAAATAGAATATAATTAGCTCAGGTGCCCCTAATTATACCCTGTTGCAGTACCATGTGCTGGTTTCATAGCACCTATGACATTTGTAGTTTTTTCTTACATTTGTGTAATTACTTAATGTTTCTTTTCCTCAATTAAAGCATAATCTTTCTCCATGAGAGCAAGAGTCACATTTAATTTTACTTATTAGTATATCCCACTATCGATTATCATGCCTGGCACATGGTAGGTACCCAGTAAATACTGTTGAAAGAACTAATACTTAGTCATGGGTTCTTTGTGAATCCTGTTCATGTTACATATCTGCATGATTATGCCAGCATGTGTCCATTTTTATACTCTACAACTTTTGTGCATCTGTTTTCAAAGACCTGTTGTCTTCCTAGAAATATATGCCATATAACCCCCAAAATATTACTTTTAAAAATGTACTTTCAGAATTATCATTCAGACTTTTTTTAATCTTTTTTTCCTAGATTAAAACATTTTAAGTAGTGTACCTTAGTGCCAAATTTAAATATGTGTTTTTATTATGTTGAAAAATAAAATAAACTGATAGTTAACAGACTCCGAAATCAGAAAATCTAATTTAAGAAACAACTCTAGAAGTAAAGCCCTCTGTCTGCATTAGCTATTTTTCAGTCAGCTGTTGCCTCCAGGATGAGGGTCAGAGATGCAGGTTCTTTGTAGTTTGAAAGGAAGAATTTAGAAATTGAGAATACTGTTTTTCATTGTTGAGGACCTTTCGTTTTTGTTGAAATACACAAAAGGTTAGGATTGATAACTTAAAAATCATGAAGCTTCCCTGTCAGGATTATTCTAGGGCAGCATTGTTTAATAGAAATGAGGCAGAGGCAAGGCATATATGTAATTTCAAATTTTCTATTAGCCACATTTAAAAAGTAAAAAGATGACTCATGCCTGTAATCCCAATTCTTTGGGAGGCCAAAGTGGGGAGGACCAATTGAGGCCGGGAGTTCAAGACTACCCTGGAAAACATAGCAAGACGCTGTCTCTCGAAAAAAAAAATTTTTAATTAGCTGGGCGTGGTGGTGTGTGTGCCTGTAGTCCCAGCCACTCGGGAGACTGAGGCAGGAGGACCTCATAAGCCCAGAAGTTTAGGCTGCAGTGAGCTATGATTGCACCACTGTACTTTATCCTGGGCAACAGGGTGAAATCCTGTCTCTTAAAAAAAGTAAAAAGCCACCGATAAGATTTACTTGTTATCCAATATATTTCCAAGATATTGTCATATCACCATGCAATCTGTATGAAAAAAGTTGAAATATTTTACATTATTTTCTTTGTACTATATAGTCAAATTTACAGCACAGCTCAATTCAGACTGGCCACATTTCAAGTGCTTAGTATCCTCATGTGCCAAGGGGCTATTGTATTAGACAGCAGTTC
The DNA here is from genome assembly GCF_000951045.1 of Mandrillus leucophaeus. Taxonomy (NCBI): domain Eukaryota; kingdom Metazoa; phylum Chordata; class Mammalia; order Primates; family Cercopithecidae; genus Mandrillus; species Mandrillus leucophaeus. Next base: position 2,189,656 of record NW_012104488.1, read on the forward strand.
TTGTGGGGTTAAGTTAAAGAACATTATTGGGGTTTTTTTTTTCTTTTTTTTAGTGTTAATGTTACGTGCAAGCCTTTTATTTATTTTGGTGTTAATTGACATAAGATTGACCTCACTTAATGGCTGGGCATGGTGGCTCACACTGGTAATCCTAGCACTTTGGGAGGCTGAGGCAGGTGGATTGCTTGAGTCCAGGAATTTGAGACCAGCA
>NW_012104488.1:2190791-2202585 GCF_000951045.1 Mandrillus leucophaeus
CACAGTTGTCCCTTGGTATCCACAGTGAATTACTTCTAGGACCATCACCCACAGATACCAAAATCTGTCCAGATGCTCAAGTCTTTGCTATAAAATGGTGTAGTCTTTGCGTACAATCTACACATATCCTCTCATATACTTTAAATCATCTCTAGGTTATTTATACCTCATACGAGGTAAGTGCTATGTAAATAGTTGTACTGTATGTTTGTTTTTTGTTGTTAGTGTTTTGGAGACAGGGTCTCATGTCACTCAGGCTGGAGTGAACACGGCTCACTGCAGCCTCTGCCTTCTGGCCTGAGGCAATCCTCCCACCTCAGCCTCCCGAGTAGCTGGGACTATAGGTGCATGCCACCACGCCCAGCTAATTTGTGTATTTTTTTTTGTAGAGATAGAGTTTGCCACATTGCCAGGCTGGTCTCGAAATCCTGAGCTCATGTGATCCTCCCACCTCAGCCTCCCAAAGTGCTGAGATTACAGGCATGAGCCACTGCACTCAGCTTATATATTTTATTTGTATTATTTTTATTGTGGTTTTTTACTGTTTATTTTTTAATATTTTCAATCCATGATTGGTTGAATTTGCGAACGTGGAACCCATGGATATGGAGAACCAACTGTGTATATAGCTTCATCTTCAGAGCCGTACTTCACCTAAATTCTTTCCATTTATGGAAGTTAAAATACTTGAGCCAGGTGTAGTGGTTCACACCTGTAATCCTAGCACTTTGGGAAGGTGAGGTGGGCAGATCATTTGAGCCCAGGAGTTCAAGACAAGCCTGGGCAACATGGCAGACCCCCATCACTATAAAAAAAAAATACAAAAATTAACTGGGCACGGTGATGGACACCTGAAATCCTAGCTACTCAGGGCCCTGAGGCAGAAGAATCACTTGAACCTGGGAAGTGGAGATTGCAGGCAAGACTCCGTCTAAAAAAAAAAGAAAAAAATTATTAGCTAGGCGTGGTGGCACATGCCCATAATCCCAGCTATCCAGGAGGCTGAGGCAGGAGGATAGCCTGAGCCCTGAGGTCAAGGCTGCAGTGAGCACTTGATTGCACCACTGCACTCTAGCCTGGGTGACAGAACGAGACCCTGTCTCAATAATAATATATGTATGTGTTTTTCTTTGAAATGAACTTTGCTTCAATGAATACTTTTTAATCAGTGTGTTATAATTTTATATATTAAATAGTTATAGGCTTAGAATAGTAGTAGTTCCTTGCCCCAATTTCCACTCCATAGCTGTGGCCACTTTCAGCTGTTTTTTGCTATTTCTTTGTGGTATTTGCATTTATGTTCAGAATAATGGATCTGCATAGCTTTTTCTCAATTGTTCAGTTTTAGATATTAATTTCCAAAATAGGAAATAGATGCTAAGAACTAAAATTCTCTTCACGTTCTGTATACCCTCCACACATAAACTCCAAATACAGTTTTTAAATAATTATTTATTGTCAGTATTGATTGTCAGAGCTGTGTGAAGATAATTCACATTTGAGTGCAGCATGATTATATTACCTTTCTTGTACTACTTTTTGTTTTCCTGAAGGTAATAAATGTTTGGGGTTTTTGTTTGCTTGAGTACTATAGATCTGTTACTTACATGTTCAGGCTCTCAAGAGTATAATTATCCCTCACTGTGTTTAAACACAGATTCTGCATTTCTTCATTTTCATTGGAGACATCTCAGTCAGCTCCTGCCTTTCTGCTTGCTCTCTGGCCCGTGATACAGCTTGCTCCATCCTCTATCTCCATTTCCTTATTTATACCCCTATTTTAGTAGAGCACATTCCCCTATTAACTTTCTAAAAATATGAGAAACTTTTTGATTCCTTGCATGTGAAAAAAAAATTGATTCTACCCTCATATTTGTTTTATAGTTAGGTAGAGAAAGGATTATAACTATTCAAAATGGAAATTTTTCCTCAGAATTCTGGAAACATTCCTGTATTGTCTTTGGCACTCCATGCTTCTGTGAAGGAGTCCAATTCTGAATCTTGACTCTTCGCGTGTTGTTTCCACCCCCTTTTGGAAGCTTTTTCTCTACAGTGTTTTGAAATATTATAATTCTAGGCCTTAACGTAGTTCTTTTTCATCCTTTTTGTTGAGTACTGAGTAGATCCTTCTATTTTTTTGTAAATTGACAAATTATAGTTGCATATGTTTATAGGATACAAAGTGATGTTATGATTTGTGAATACAATGTGGCATAATTAAATCAAGCTAATTAATGTACATCCATTTTTTTGTGGTGGGAACATTTGAAATTTACTATCTTAGCAATTTTGAAGTGTACAACACATTATTATTAACTATAATCACTACATTATATAATAGATCTCCAAAAAAACTCTTATTCCCCCTGTCTGAGGCTTTGTACCCTTTGACCATCATCTCCCCATCTCCCCACCCAGCCTCAGGAAATCACCATTCTACCATTCTACTCTCTGCTTCTATGAATTTGATGGCTTTAGATTCCAGAGGATATGCAACATTTGTCTTTCTGGATCTGATGCTTATTTCACTTAGCGTAACTTAGCATAATATTCTCCAATTCCATCCATGTCACAAATGACAGAATTTGTTTTTTAAGGCTGAATAATATTTTTTTTTTTTTATTTTTTTTTTTTTTTTTTGCAGTTGCAAGATTTACTAGAGTGAAAACAGAGCTCCCATACAATGGGAGGGGACCCAAAGGGGCTACCGCTCCCTGCTCAAATGCCTGGGTTTATATCCCAATCACTGTCCCTCCCACTGTGCTCTCAGGAGATATATGATTTGACTGTTTCTTTACCTCCTGCTTTAGCCTAATTTGTATTTTAGTGAGCCCTCTTTACTAACTGGTTGGGTGTGAGCTGAGTTTCAAGCCCCGTGTTTAAAGATAGGTGTGCTCACCTTTCCCAGCTAGGCTTAGGAATTCTTAGTCAGCCTAGGAAATCCAGCTAGTCCTGTCTCTCAGTCCCCGCTCTCAACAGGAAAAGCCAAGTGCTGTTGGGAAGACGACCGCTCTAACTGCTTCTTGCTGAATTGGGGCGTATTAGGGGTCGTGCGGTTGAGATTTCCTCTGGAGGGGTGCCTTCGATGTCATCAACAATGGAGCATGGGCTAGCAGGCCAGTCCAGGAGTCCATGGTAGATAGATCTTAGTCATGGACTGCATCTAGGGCTCCATTTGAAGAACCATTTGTAGTTTTACAGCTGCGACTCTGGAAGAGACAAACTTAACAAGGAGGGTAAAGATACAAGGATTGAAATGTATGGCCTGAAGTGCAGGGGCATATGGGTGTGGGCAGTGAAAGTGGGGTTTCCGTTAGAAAAACTCCTATACATTGGGGCATCCATATTTCCGGGAAGCTGCATTCTCCATAGAAGCTTTTGGTAAGGGGAGCTACTGGTAGTACAGCGGCATGGAGGAGGTGCAGTGAGAGTGAAAGGGAGTAAGAGAACAGTAAAAAAAAATATGGCAAGGGGGGGCCATGGGGATTGGGGAGCTACCATTCTAGTTACTTTCCTCACAGTTGTTGCTTGAAGAGCAGGTGCAGATCCTCTAGAGGTTCACAGGAATAGCTAGTGTTGTCTCCTGGATTTTCAGGTTCTTTGGCAGTATCCAGGGTTTGACTCGAGTGTGATGTATCCAAGACTCCACTCCAGCCACTTTAACCGCGGCTGGGGTAGATAAAATGACTGGGTAGGGTCCTTCCCAGGATGCATCTAGGGATGGGGAATTAATTAGAGGGAAGGCACTTGACTAATCCCTGTCTCCAGGGAGGAATAATTCCTTTCCCTCCTCTGAATATCTTATTTAAAACTTTGTCATTTTCTTTACCTGCATTGTTTCTGTTGCCTCTGATTTTTTACGTTTCTTTTTATGACTCATTCTTCACGTGTCTATAGTATGGCACTAAAACACTCCGTAGAAGCTGTGTCCATGCGCAGAGCCTCTAATTGATAAATTTCACTACAGGTTAAACCAGCAGAGCCACGTGTGAGAAAGTCCCAACTGTCATTGTCTTTTGGACAGGTCATTTTCATGAAAGTGGAGTCCTTCAATAGCCTGCCTAGGAGCTGTGAGCCTGGCTGTAGCATTCACAGAACCAACAGAGAAAAGGCATGAGGGGAAGGAAAATCTTAGATGTTCAGTGAGTCCGACCTGCAGCCCCACCTGTGTCTTCACCTGAAGACATCATTTGGGCCTTCAGTGCCTGAGCCTCTGGGGTGCTCTGTGGCACCCTTCTCCCTCCGCTCTTGTCCATGTTCCCTACAACTTCCAAGTTTTTTTTTATTATTATTATTATTATCATCTCCTCCCATCTTTGTTCTTATATGTTTTTTCCATATTGTTGTTTTAATTTTGGTAGGGCTGCAGGAGGCAGCAGTGGGGTTCATGTCCATCTGCTGGGTTTAACAGGGTCTTAGCATACTTTTTGTCCTTTAGGAATCTGTTAGTGAGATAACAGCTGTACCAGGAACTGAGTAAGAAAAGAAAACACAGCGGCTCAGCCCAACCCATATTTGCATAAACAAATGAGGCATCTTAGTTGGAAAATAACTCTTATACTGTTTCCCTCTAATAATGTAAGGTTCTATACAGAAGTACTTGGTATTTTAGTTAAAATGTTTGCTTAGGTAACAGAGTGGACACTTACAATATGGTGATATGAACTGCATTTTTTTTGTATGTGTAATAAATATCTTCATGTCTTCTAAAATGTTTGAGAGGGGAGAAAGACGTAATTTAATTTTGGGTCGAGCACAGTGGCTCAAGCCTGTAATCTCAGGACTTTGGGAGGCCAACCCAGGTGGATCATTTGAGCCCAGGAATTCAAGACCTGGGATACATAATGAAACCCCTTCTCTACAAAAAATACAAAAATTAGCCGGGCATGGTGGCACAGAGATGAAAATTCAAAAAGAGGGCTAGATAATAAAATTGAGGAAATCTCAAAAGGAGAAAACTGGGAGAGAGAAGATAAAATTGTAGGACTAGTAAGGAATATCTGGGCCTGTGCTCCCAGATGTTTGGGAGGCAAAGGTGGGAGGGTCACCTGAGCCTGGGGAGGTCGAGGCTGCAGTAAGCCCTGATTGCGCCACTGCATTCCAGCCTGGGTGACAGAGTAAGACCCTGTTTAAAATAAAACCAAAAAACCCTTTTGGTCTAGGATTTTTCTTTTTTTAAATATAAAGTGATTTCAATTAACCACCCCACTCTTTTTTACTAATTGTTTTGTGTATTTGGTAAGTCACTAGCTATATACTGATATCCTTAGAAATAATATATAATAATCTGATTCAGGTTATCAAAAGTATCATTAGAACTAACTCAGCCCACTAGCTAATATTTTGTTTTCGTGTTAAAAGGAAAGTTAAGCGTTAAGCACCAGGCTTAATATTGAAATTATTTCTTTTTTCATGAGTATCACAATTCTAGGTGACGAAAGTTTTAAACTACAACCCACTTTTGTAAATCATTTTATCATCTTACCTAAATATTTTATTTGCATAAGAAAAAGCATTGTTTTAAAAAATAGTTTTCATATTGAATTATCCAAATACTTGGAATTTAAACTATTTACCTAATGGATGATGATGGTATTGTGGCCCAAAAAAAAAAAAAAATCTCCCAAATTCAAGTTGTCTGGGATTGGAGAAATCAAATATAAGTGGACTTTAGGCATTTTCTTGTCTGTATTAATAATGTTTTACAACCAAACCCTAGAAGTTTGAACTGTGCTCTGTGCAGCCTAGAAAGTGGGGACTGACTCATGGATGAAAACAAAACAGTCAAGGACTTTAGACAGTTTAAGAAGTGACGATGAAGAAGATTTAACAGGTAATGATGCTGTTCTTCCTGAGCTTTAATGCCAGTGAGAGAAGCAACTAGTTCAGATAAATTTTGTAAGCAGAATCCAGGAAAACTTACGAGTCAGGATTCAGAACCTTTAAGGAAAGCAGGTTTGACCAAGGCACTGACTGAAAAGAGGCTTTAAGAAAGACCTTTCCTAAGTGGAAGGAAGGATGCACTGGAGATTTAGACTGGAAATGGTTTTAACAGTATTAGTGCAATGGCACTAATTAGGACAAGTAAGACAATATATCAGATTCCTATGTATGTATTAGTTATACCCAAAGACTAGTCCAAAGTAGCTTTTTACTTTCAACAGTTGCCAATATTATATTGTCCAGGACACCACAGGGAAGGGAAACAGAAAAGACATGGTAGGCCCTGGGTACACTGTATTAGAAAAGTAATCTTGATCCTCTGGTGGTAGAAGAAAATAGGCAACCAACTCTAAAGTGATGCAAAACAATCTCAACTAGAGCCTCTCGGAGTTTTGTTTTATCTCTGAATCAGGTGAAAATGTCAGTTCTTTACCTTGAGCTAGTCTAGTTAAGGTTAGGATTGAAAACCATCAATCTTGAAATTTTCCAGGATTAAATTTTTTCTTGGAACCCATGAGGCTAGTTTTACCTCTGTGAGTTTCTGAGTTGTGATAGAGATACAATGTTATGCAGTGATATGCTAAATTTATCATATTTGACTTGAAACTTCTGAACTACTCAGCCTTGAATTATTTGCCTTCTGTGAATGTGATCTTCAGGTTCATGGTATAAGGTTTATATCTGCCATGTAAGCTTCTTTAAAACATGCCAAGGTAGAGATATAGTTGTGTTCTATTTGTCTTTAAAAATAAATATCAGTATATTTTCTATTTTAGGGCATTTGATGTAGAACTACTGTACATAGCACAGTGCTTTAAAATTCCAATAGCAGAAATTGCTGTCAACTGGACAGAAATTGAAGGTGAGTATATTGTTTATTGTATGACTGTCTTGAGTCAGACAAAGCGAGAGATATCAGACAATACAGTTGTCTAGTAAAGTCAGCTGGCTTTAATGTTCTCATTGTTCCCCTCATCAAGCCCTTCTCAGCTGTCTTGACTCAAAGATCCGGGTCCAAGGAGTGTATTACCTATTAATACCTTCCGTCTGGCTTGCTGCCTTGTATATATTTTGTCTGTTCATGGGACCTTCAGTAGGCCTACTACCTTGTCTAAGAAACTTCAGTAAAACTTCCTACAATAGACAAAGTCATGGTGATCTGAAGTTAGAAGGTTGATAGTCTTTTTAGATAGATAAATTTGTTTTTTGCATCACCATTTCCTGTATATTTTTCGATCACTAGGTGGATATTAATTAGGTACCTGCAAACCACTATGCAAAGCTAAATAAGAAATAAAAGTTTTTTTTACGGCCGGGCACCATGCCTGATTCCTGTAATCTCAGCAGTTTGGGAGACCAAGGTGGGTGGATCACCTGAGGTCAGGAGTTCCAGACTAGCCTGGCCAACATAGTAAAGCCCTGTCTCTATCAAAAATTACAAAAAAATGGCTGGGCATGGTGGCAGGCGCCTGTAATCACAGCTACTCAGGAGTCTGAGGCAGGAGAATTGCTTGAACCCGGGAGGCAAAGGTTGCAGTGAGCCAAGGTCACACCATTGCACTCCCGCCTGGGCAACAAGAGTGAAACTCCATCTGAAAAATTAAAAATAAATAAATAAAAGTATTTTTACTCCAAATGTCCACAGTCAATTCAGAGCCATTTTAAAACTATATCTGTACATATATCCAAAAATATAAAGTTCCCAACTCTATAATAACTTGAAATCTATCATAAATCTTAATAATTCCTATTTTAAAAGGCTTAGACAGCTCTGGCTGTATAGAATTTTAAACATATTCTAGTTTTCTCCTTACTTTAGAATGAACCTAAAGTAACTCACAGTGTGGGAGCAGTTAACATAATCCACTGGAGACTTTTTCAAAGTCTACCTCTTCTGGTGAGAGTCCTTGTTGTAGTAAACCATTATTGCTCTGTAACCTCAGATGTTTAGGGACAGAAAAAGATTAAGAACCAGTCTCGAGAGTATACAAACTCTATGGTCTAGAATGAATTCAAACCTCTTTATGTCTTGCTGAATCAAACTGAGTTTACAAAATCTTAGCTCATCGCCGCAGTTGCTGCCTAGAATCAAAGGGGATTGGGAAGCAGATAAAAGGATCACTCAGGGGTATCATGATCAACTCTGTTGATCTGTGTTGATCTTTGGCCAACATAGACTCTATGGGAAGATGAGGTGGGGAAAAGTAAAAGTCCATTTTATATTTAGTCATTTGCTTATTTGCATTACAGAGATAGTCGTATTGTAATATGAATTATGGGTACCTCAACTTCCTCGTTTGTGGGATGAAGATAGTATTTGGCCCTGATAAACAATATCTCTACAGTGCTTTGGTGGTAATGTTTTTAGAAGAAAGCTGTTATATAAATTCAGAGCAGTGAAAAAGGTCTTCTTTAAATATAAAGTATAATTAAAATGATAATGAAATGTTAAACCTTCCTCCTGATACTTCTTTATCTGCAAGTATATACTATAAGTAATGGTTATAAGAATCTGCTGTGGCCGGGCACGGTCACTCATGCCTGTAATCCCAGCACTTTGGGAGCCCAAGGTGGGAGGATCACTTGAGCCTAGGAGTTTGAGACCAGCCTGAGCAACATAGTGAGACCTCATCTCTATAAAAAAAAAATTGTAAAATTAGGCAGGTGTGGTGCGTGCCTCGGTACTCCCAGCTACTGGGGAGGCTGATGTAGGATGACTGGATTGTTTGAACCCAGAAGGTCAAGGTTACAAGGTTACAGTGAGCCATAATCGTGTCACTGCACGATTGCCTGGGTGACAGAGAAAGATCTTGTCTCAAATAGACAAAGAATCTGCTGTGATACGCATGGATCAGATATTTAATTAGGCTGGTGTTCTTGTGTAGCCTGAGACAAAGAGGTCTGGACAAAATTATCTTAAGTCTGATCATAGGCTTTATTTTTTATCATTAAGATTGGATTTATGTAGAAATAATCATATTTATCTGTTATGCTGTATCTTTACTTGTTTCATATGTAATTATTTTCAGTAATGAGCACTCAGTGAGTAGTTTTTTATTAGACTTTTCTAGAGCCCTCACCATAGGCAGTTCCTCCTTTCTATATTAGAGCCGTATGAAATTTTCACTGTTTGGATCCTTTCAAGTTTTATTTCACTTCAAGATTTTCTGTTATTGTTTTTAGAGAAAACCACTCCACTCACTTCAGCTTTGAAATTGTTTAACTTTTTGGTCTATGATTTTAAAAAAATTAAGGTGCTAAAGGCTCACAACATGTAAACTTTAAACTATATGTTTTCTGCTGAGTTTATTTCAGCTAATTTGTTTTTAATTATTTTTAAATTGCAGGTTCTAAATTAGTTCCATTTTGGAGCTGGCTACAAATGGGCAAAGACCTACTTTTTATACGACTTCGATATATGACTGGTGCCTGGAGGCTTGAGCAAACTCGGAAAATGAATTAGGTTGTTTGCAGTCTTCAGTTGTGTTCATATGTGTCAGTGTCACATTTCATTTCATTTGAAACTAAAATTTTAAGTAAAGCTGGAATCAACTTCCTGTCATTGTCTGCCTTTTGATAATTTTAAAGAAGTAACTTCCCGTAAGTAAAAAATTGTATATCTCTTTGGATATAAATGGTTTTTAAAAGATGTTTATTTAAAAAGTCAGATTTTCCTTTGCTTATTTAGCTTTATTATCATTATAATTCTGAGAAACATAATTTTTGTAGACAGAAGTGATTCTTACCCTAAAGTACCTGCATAACTCTTTTTTTTTTTTTTTTTGAGACGGAGTCTTGCTCTGTTGCCCAGGCTGGAGTGCAGTGGCCAGATCTCAGCTCACTGCAAGCTCCGCCTCCTGGGTTCACACCATTCTCCTGCCTCAGCCTCCCGAGTAGCTGGGACTACAGGCACCCACCACCTCGCTCGGCTAGTTTTTTGTATTTTTTTAGTAGAGACGGGGTTTCACCGTGTTAGCCAGGATGGTCTCAATCTCCTGACCTCGTGATCCGCCCGTCTCGGCCTCCCAAAGTGCTGGGATTACAGGCTTGAGCCACCGCGCCCAGCCCATAACTCTCATGAACTTAAATAGAAACTACAATCATGTAACAGTTTTCAGAGATTTAAAAACAAAGCTAGGGTATAAGTTTAAATGTATATAAATTTATCCAAATCAAAGAAACCTACATTTCAGCCTATGAAACTTTAGGAAATTATACATTAAAGGCAAGAATACAGACTTAGTCACAAAGATGTCCATTTCCTTATAGTCTTATTCATCTCTAGCACTGGAGCCCAAGGTGGGAGGATCACTTGAGCCCAGAAGTTCAAGGTTACAGTGAGCTATGATCATGCCATTGCACTCCAGCTTGGGTGATGGAGTTCCTGTCAATCAATTTTTTAACATTAATATATTTACATAGTAACATCAGAAGTTTCTGTCTTTGAGATACTACAAGAACTAATAGCAATTATAAAATAATGAACCCCAAAATCAAATTGTTTCTGCCAACTTAGAGAACAAACTAGTAATAGTTTAACATTTAGTAAGTGTTTACTGTATGCCAACCACTGTTCTAAGCACTTGGTATATAATGACTCACCTAACCTTTACAACAGAAGAGGAAACTGAAGTACAAAAGGGTTACCTGCCCAAGGTCACCCAGTTAGGAAAGAGTGGACTCATGATTGTAACCTGCATAGTCTGGATCCCAAGCCCACACTCTCTAATGACTCTGCTATAGCCTTCAGTTTCTGAAGGTATGAAAACTGGGGATCATGTAAGTAGAAAGTTTCAGCAGTGCATTGAATAAAACATTTTTGAGTGGAAAAGTAAGCTAAAAATGACTCCCCTCCAGTAGTTTGAACAACAGCGATAATATCACATCTGCAGTAGACAGTTAGCTTCTTGAAAATAGAAGGCTTACCAGGCGCAGTGGCTCACGCCTGTAATCCCAGCACTTTGGGAGGCCGAGGCAGGCGGATCACCTGAGGTCGGGAGTTCAAGACCAGCCTGACCAACATGAAGAAACCCCGTCTCTCCTAAAAATACAAAATTAGCTGGGTGGTGGCGCATGCCTGTAATCCCAGCTACTCGGGAGGCTGAGGCAGGAGAATTGCTTGAACCCAGGAAGTGGAGGTTGTGGTGAGCTGAGATAGAGCCATTTCACTGCAGCCTGGGCAACAAGAGTGAAACTCCGTCTCAAAAAAAAGGAAAATAGAAGGCACATCTTACTACAATTAGTATCTCCAGTACAGTGCTTAGTATATAGTAAACACTTAATAATGATGAGATGAATAAACGTTATTTACTACCAGATTTTGTGAGCATTAAAGGCACTTAAATGGATAAATCAAGAATAATAGAGAAGACCATGCTCATAAGAATTTTTAAGAATAAGCCTTGTGCCAAAAATAAGATCCTTAATGAAATTATAAAAAGGCAATGAAATAATTTGTTATTGCTCTTTATAAATGAGTAGAAATGCATATTTGAAGCATAATAGGAATATTGAAGGTAAGTCATGATACTTTTTATGTATTTTGTATGTGAACACTATAGGGAAAAGTCTGATACCATTGATGCCAACTTGCCTTTCTAAGCACAGATTTACCTAAGAGAGGAGTATGGGACAGAATCTGAGGCAATCAGAGAGAAAAGGTAGTTTAACCTGTTAACTTACAGAATCTGCTAACAAAAACTACATGCAGCAATAGCAAAGTGAAATAGCAAAATAACAGCTACTGTCTTTTTTTTTTTTTTTTTGAGATGAAGTCTTGCTCTTGTCCCCCAGGCTGGAGTGCAATGGCGCGATCTTGGCTCACTGCAACCTCTGCCTCCCAGGTTCAAGC
>NW_012104488.1:2208339-2216573 GCF_000951045.1 Mandrillus leucophaeus
TCTGACTTGTTCTGATAGAATATATAGATACATATGAAACTTACTTGACTTGAGGGTCACATCTGGACAATAATGTCTCTTGACATCTGTAATCCTCTATCCCCATATAGTTATGTACGGTTGACCCTTGAATAACAGGTTTGAACTGCACAGATCCACTTATACATGGATTGTTTTCAAAAGTATATTGAAAAAGTTTTGGGGGATCTGTGAAAATTTGAAATAGCAACAGGAGGTTGCTATAAAATTACAGTAGTAAATGATAGACTAATATCTACATGTATTTTATGTATTAATGACATAACCTTTTTCTTAATATCTTTCATAATATCAAAGACTTCGATATTAGTCTATCATTTACTATGTAACATACACACGAATCTATTCGGATTTATCAAAACTTACGCACACAAACATAGACCATACAGAGACTCTTCAGTCGAGATAAATATAAACAAAGATGCAGTATTAGGCTGCTCGCAGTGGCTAACACCTATAATCCCATCAGTTTGGGACGCCAAGGTGGACGGATCACCTGAGGTCAGGAGTTCAAGACCAGCCTGACCAACATGGTGAAACCCTGTCTCTACTAAAAATACAAAAATTAGCCGGGCGTGGTGGCAGGTGCCTGTAATCCCAGCTACTTGGGAGGCTGAGGCAGGAAAATCACTTGAACCCGGGAGGTGGAGGTTGCAGTGAGCCAAGATCGCACCACTGCACTCCAGCCTGGGTGACATGAGTGAGACTCCATCTCAAAAAAAAAAAAAAAAGATACAGTATTAAATCATAACTGCATAAAATTAATTTTGTAACTACCTCCTGTTGCTATTGCAGTGAGCTCAGGTGTTGTGAGTATCCACTTAAATGCTGTGTGACACTAACCATCCCCACATGAGCAGTTCTTCTCTCCAGTAAATTGCATATAACAGTAGAAATTGAGCTCTTGCAGTTCTCATGTATTTTTCATGTTTAGTGCAATACTGTAAACCTTGAATAACACCATGGTACCAATATGAAGTACCATTAGTGATGCCGGAAATACTCCCAAAGAAGCAGAGAAAAGTCATGACATTAAAAGAAAAAGTTGCATTGCTCGATATGCTCGATATGTACCATAGATGAGGGCTGCAGCTGAGGTTGCCCACCATTTCAAGATAAATTAATCCAAGCCAGGCACGGTGGCTCACACCTGTAATCCCAGCGCTTTGGGAGGCCGAGGCAGGCAGATCACCTGAGGTCAGTTCAAGACCAGCCTGGCCATCATGGTGAAACCCCGTCTGTAATAAAAATATAAAAATTTGCCGGGTGTGGTGGCGGGCATCTGTAATCCCAGCTACTTGGGAGACTGAGGCACAAGAATCACTTGAACCCGGGAGACGGAGGTTGCAGCAAACCAAAATTGCACCACACTGCGCTCCAACCTAGGCGATAGAGTGATTGTCTCAAAAAATAAATAAATCCAGTGTAGGGACTATTGGGAAAAAAAAAAAAAGGAAATTTGTGAATCCATTGCCACAGCTACATCTGCAGGTGCAAAAATCTTGCAATTTTTGCAAAATACCTCTCTCATATTGAAAATGCAGCTTTTAAGTGGATACAGGATTGCTATAAGAAAGGCATACCTATAGACTCTAATATGATTTGCAAAAAGGCAAAGTCATCACATGACAAGTTAAAGGAAGGTGAAGGATCTAAAGCTGGGGAGTTTAATGCCAGAAATGAATGGTTCATTTTAGAAGAGGTTTGGCTTTAAAAAAAAAAAAGTCAAGATAAGGGAGAAGCAGCTTCTGCTGATCCTGGAGGCAACAGACAAGTTCCCAAACACCATTAAGAAAATCATTGAGGAGAAAGGATATCTGCCTAAACGGGTTTTTAATGCAGACGAAAACGCCCTAATCTAGGGGGTGTGGGGGTAGAATGCCACAAAGGACATTTATAAGGAAGGAAGAGAAGCAAGCACCAGGATTTAAGGCAGGAAGAAACAGGCTAACTGCTGTTTTGTGCAAATGCAGTCAGGTTTACGATCAGGACTGCCCTTATCTATAAAGCTGCTAAATCCTGAACGGAAATGATAAACATCAGCTGCCAGTCTTCTGGTTGTACAAGAAGGCCTGGACAATGATAACCCTTTTTCTGGATGGGCTCCATTGATGTTCTGTCCCTGAAGTCAAAAAGTACCTTGCTGGTAAGAAGTTGCCTCTTAAGGTTCTTTCGATATTGGACAATGCCCCTAATCACCCAGAACGTCATGAGTTCAACATGGAAGGCTTAGCAATTGTCTACTTGCCCCCAACACGATGTCTCTAGTTCAGCCTTTCCATCAGGGAGTCATAGGACCTTTAAGGGTCATTACACACAGTTCTCCAGAGAAAGGATTGTCAATGCTGGAACAAAAGCCCAGCGGAACATGAAAGTCTGGAAGAGGTTGGGGTCTGGTGACTCATGTCTGTAATCCCAACACTTTGGGAGGCCAAGGTGGGAGGATCACTTGACGTCAGGAGTTCAGTACCAGCCTGGGCAACATAACAAGATCCCATCTCTACAAAAAAATTTAAAAAGTTAGCTGGACATGGTGGTTGGCGCATGCCAGCAGTCCTCGCTACTCAGGAGGCTGAGGATGGAGGACTGTCTGAGCCCAGAGTTTGGGGGTGTGGTGAGCTGTCATCACACCCCTGCACTCCAGCCTGGGCAACAGAGCAAGACCCTGTCTCTCAAAAAAAAAGTCTGAAAGAATTATACCACTGAAGAGGCCAGCCATCGTTACAGAAAAATAAAAGCTGTGAAAGTCAACAAGCATGAAACTAATTCCTGCAGAAAACTGTGTCCAGATGTTGCGCATGACTTCACAGGACTTATGACAGAGCCAATCAAAGAAATCATGAGGTGAATATGGCAAAAAAAAAAAAAAAAGAGAGAGATGGCAGATGAACAGTTTTGACATGGATGTTGGAGAAATTCAAGAGGTAACAGAGACAACACCAGTGGAGTTAACAGAAGATGACTTGATGGAGACAAGTGCTTCTGAACCAGTGCCAGATGATGCGGAAGAAGACATACAAGAAGCAGGACTCCAGTTATTCAAGACTGCTTGTGACTTCTCTTACAACTTGGACCCTTCTACAATATGGGCACTGAAACTAAAGCAAATGGTAGAAGGAGGATTGGTACTGTAGAGAAACATTTTTAGAGAAACGAAAAAAAGTCAGACCAGAATTACAATGTATTAATATTTCCATGAAATTACACCAAGGGTGCCTGCCTCTCCTGCCTCCCCTTCTACCTCCTCCATCTCTTCTGCCTCTGTCACCTGGGAGACAGCAAGACCAACCCCTCCTTTTACTCCTCAGCCTACTCAATGTGAAGACAAGAATGAAGGCCTTTATGATGACTCACCTCCACTTAATGAATGTTAAATATATATTTAGAATATAACAGTCTTATATATTTCCTCTGCACACATTTAAAACCACATTAGTGTTACAATTTTTTGCTTCCACAATCAATTTTAAAAACTCAAAAGGAGAAGGAAATTTTATTTATTTATTTTAGTTTACCATATGCCTTCTTTCTTCCTGATGTTTCAAGGTTCCCTTTTTGGTTTTTTAGCAGTTTCTAAGTCGTTTTATTTAGAATTTTGCATTTGTTTCCTGAATCAATAAATACTATACAACACAATGTAAACATAGCTACCATGTTCTGTTCCCTGCTTCCCCCTACCTGGGGACAATCCCCTGGCAATCTCACTCAGGAGTTTTAGGGGTTCTCCCTCCAGATTTGGTCCAGAAAATGAGGTTGAGTGACCTAGTCCCTTGAGTCACTTTGAGAGGAGCTCAGCTGAGGTGAGGAGTGTGCTCTCTCTGAGATCTAGAGGTTACCAGATTGGGGAAATGGATTAGTGATTGTTGGGAGAAGAGCTGGCACCTGGGGCAAGAGCTTACCCCAAAGAAAAGGGTGTAGAATGTGATGAGTTATATATAATGTAATACTTAGAGAAGTCACGAAAAAAGCTATATAAATAGATACACTCAAAAACACTATGAATAAACAAAAATTGAATTCTAAAAATTGTTCAACTAACCACAGGATGGCAGAAAAAGAAAACTGAAATAAAAAACAAAACAGAAGTCCAGGCATGATGGCTCATGCGTGTAATCCCAGCACTTTGGAAGGCTGTGGCTGGAGGTTTGCTTGAGACTAGGAGTTTGAGACCAGCCTGATCAACACAGTGAGACTCCTATCTCAATAAAATACATAAATAAATAAAATAACCAGGCTTGGTGGTATGCACCTATAGCCCCAGCTACTTGGGAGGCTGAGGCAAGAAGATGACTTCAGCCCAGGTATTGAGGTGCAGTGAGCCATGATTGCACCACTGCACTCAGCTTGGGTAACAGAGTAAGACCCTATTTCAAAAAAAGAAAAGACAAACAAAACCCAGACATAAAACAAGGAAAAGTAATGACAGATTTAAGCCTTAAGCATATCAAGAATATATTACATTAAATGTAACTAATCTAAATTCAAGTAAAAGAGATTAGCAGAGTATTTAAAAACATGACCTAACCATACGCTGTCTACAAGAAACTCACGACAAATATAACAATATAAGCAGGTTGAAAGTATAAAATGGAAAAAGGTATCATACAAACTAATCAAAGGAAAGCACGAGTGGCTATTATAACATCAGATAAAAGACTTTATATCAAAGCAAATTACTAGACTCAAAGTGGGATATTTTGTAGTAAGAAAGATTCTTCAATCCACCAAGAAAACATAGAAATCTTTCTTTTTTTTTTTTTTTTGAGATGGAGTCTCGCTCTGTCACCCAGGCTGGAGTGCAGTGGCGTGATCTCGGCTCACTGCAAGCTCCACCTCCCAGGTTCACACCATTCTCCTGCCTCAGCCTCCCGAGTAGCTGGGACTACAGGCGCCGGCCAGCACGCCCGGCTAATTTTTTATATTTTTAGTAGAGACGGGGTTTCACTGTGTTAGCCAGGATGGTCTCGATCTCCTGACCTCGTGATCCGCCTGCCTCGGCCTCCCATAGTGCTGGGACTACAGGCATGAGCCACCGCGCCCGGCCCAACATAGAAATCTTAAGTGTGCATGCCCCAAACAACAAATCTACAAAACGCGTGAGGCAAAATGGACACAAGTGCAAGGAAAAACAGATGAATTATAGTGGGAGATTTCAATACTCCTCTCTCAGACAATTTTACAGGAAAATTTTATCAAACTTTTAAAGAAAAAGAATTAACACCAATTCTACATACTCTCTTCCAGAAAATAGAACAGATATCAAAAATCAGACCAAGAGAACAAGAAAACTACAGACCAATATCTCTCATGAATATAGATGTGAAAATCCTTAATAAAATATTATCAAATAGAATTCAGGAATATTTAAAAAGATTTATCCATCATGACCAAGCATGACTTATTATAGCTCTGCAAGGCTAGCTCATTATTTAAAAAACAATCAACATAATTCATTATATTAACAGGCTGAGGAAGAAAGTTATATGATTATATCAACTGATTTTCATCAAAACCATTTGACAAAGCTCAACATTCATTCACAATAAAACCCTCAGAAAAATAGAAATAGAGGGAACTTCCTCAACTTGATAAAATGTAACCACATAAAACCTACAGAAAACATTATACTTAATGGCAAAACACTGAATATTTTCCTCTTAGGGCAGGAACGAGGCAAGGATGGCTACTCTTACCACATTCTTATTCAATATAGTATTGGAAGTTTTCGTCAATAAAGGGCAATAAAAGACATACAGATCAGAAAGGAAGAAATAAAAACTCCATATTTGTAGATCACATGATTGTCTACATAGAAAATTCTAAGGAACCTACCAAAAAAATCCACCTAGAACTAATAAGTGAATTCATTAAAGTCACAGAGGCCAGGCACAGTGGCTCATGCCTGTAACCCCAGCACTTTGGGAAGCTGAGGCAGGTGCATCACCTGAGGTTGGGGGTTCGAGACCAGCCTAACCAACATGGAGAAACCCCATCTCTACTAAAAATACAAAACTAGCTGGGCATGGTGGCCCATGCCTGTAATCCCAGCTACTCGGGAGGCTGAGGCAGGAGAATCGCTTGAACCTGGGAGGCAGAGATTGCTGTAAGCCGAGATTGCGCCATTGCACTCCAGCCTTGGCTACAAGAGCAAAAACGCTGTCTCAAAAAAAAAAAAAAAAAACAAAAGTCACAATATAGAAGATAAACATACAAAAATTTATTGTATTTATATATACTAGCAATGAACACATGGGCACAGAAATTATACATGCAATATCATTTACAATCAATAAAAAAATGGTTAAAACATACCATATTCCTAAATTGGAAGACTCAACCTAGTAAAGATGTCAGTTCTCCCAAAATTGATATACAGGCTTAATAGAATTTCTATCAAAATCTCAGCAAGAATTTTAGTAGATGTAGAAAATATTATTCTAAATTTTATATGAAAATGTAAAGGAAGTAGAATAAAACAATTTTGAAAAAGAAGAATCAACCTCTTTGACTTCAAAACTTATTAGATAGCTACAGTAGTCAAGATTGACACTATTGGTGGATAGACAGATACCGATCAATCAATAGAACAGAACAGAGAACCAGAAATAGGCCCATATGAATATGCCCAACTAATTAAAAAAAAAAAAATTTAGTAGAGACAGGATCTCTCAATGTTGCCTAGGCTGGTCTCAAACTCCCGGCCTCAAGCAATCCTCCCACCTTGGCTTCCCAAAATGCTGAAATTACAGGTGAGCTGCTATACCTGGGCCCCGCTGATTTTTGATGAAGGCACAATTGCACTTCAGTGAAAGACACAATCTTTTGAACAATTGGTACTGGGACAACTGGACATTTATAGGCAAAAATTGAACAACCTAAGTCTGACACCTTACACAAAACTTAAAATGGGTCACAGGCTTAAATGCAACATGTCAGAATTTTGGAAAGAAAAACACAAGAGAAAATCTTTGGGATCTAGAACTAGACAAAGAGTTCTTATACTTTATACTTAAGTCACAATGAATAAAAGGAAAAATTAAATTGAACTTCATCAAAATTAAAACCTCTTGCTCTTTGAAACACCCTCTTAAGAGGATGAAAAGACAAGTTAGAGAGTGGAAGAAAATACCCCAAATCCACATATCCAACAAAGAACTAGTATGTTAAATATATTAAGATATCTTAAAACTCAACAGTAAAAAAAGTAAATAGATAATTCAATTTTAAAATGGTCAAAAGTATGAAGAGATGTCTACCAAAGAAAGATATGCAGGTAACACATAAGCACATGAAACCATACTCAACATCATTAGCCGTTACCAAAACACAAATTAATACCACAATGAGATATCTACTATACCCCTAGCAGAATGGTTAAAACAAAAAATAATGACAATAACAAATGCTGGCAAGGATGCAGAGAAACTAGATCATGCATATATTGCCAGTGAGCATGTAAAATGGTACGGCCACTTTGGTAAGTATTTTGGCAATTTCTTTAAAAACAACACATGCAACTATTACACGACGCCGCAATTGTGCTCTTGGGCATTTATCTCAAAGAAATGAAGATTTATGTTCACACAGAAACTTTACATAAATGTTTATAGCAGCTTTATTCGTAATAGCCCCAAACTGGAAATATCCCAGAAGTCCTCCTGCAGATGAATGGTTAAACAAACTGGAGTGTATTCGTACCATGCTATACTACTCAGCAACCAAAAGGAACAATTATTGATACACTCAACAGCCTTAATTACCATTGGGATTACAGACAGGAGCCACTGCACCTGGCCCCTAACTATTGTCAAGAGAGGCCTAAAAAATAGACCTAAGACTCATTAAATGATATGTGAACCAACAGAAAAGACATAGAATCAACCCAAATGCCCATCAACAATAGACTGGATAAAGAAAACGTGGTACATATGCACAACGGAATACTATGCAGCCACAGAAAGGAATGAGATCAGCCAGGCGCAGTGGCTCAAGCCTATGCACTTTGGGAGGCCAAGGCAGGTGCATCACCTGAGGTCAGGAGTTCAAGACCAGCCTGGCCAACATGGTGAAACCCCGTGTCTACTAAAAATACAAACCAGCTGGGCACTGTGGCAGGTGCCTGTAGTCCCAGCTACTCGGGAGGCTGAGGCAGGAGAATCACTTGAACCTGGGAGGTGGAGGGTGCAGTAAGCCAA
>NW_012104488.1:2216623-2225561 GCF_000951045.1 Mandrillus leucophaeus
CGGGAGGCTGAGGCAGGAGAATCACTTGAACCTGGGAGGTGGAGGGTGCAGTAAGCCAAGATTGCCATTGCACTCCAGCCTGGGTGACAGAGTAAGACCTTGTCAAAAAAAAAAAAAAAAAAAAAGGAATAAGATCATGTCCTTTGCAGGGACATGGATGAAGTTGGAAGCCATTATCCTCAGCAAACACACACAGGAACAGAAAACCAAATGCTGCATGTTCTCACTTATGAGTTGGAGCTAAACAATGAGAACACATGGACACAGGGAGGGGAACCACACACATGGAGGTCTGTTGGGAAGGGAGGGTGGGAAGAGGGAGAGCATCAGAATAAATAGCTAATGGATGCTGGGCTTACTAGCTAGGTGATGGGTTGACAGGTGCAGCAAACCACCATGGCACACGTGTACCTATGTAACAAATCTTCACATCCTGCACATGTACCCCAGAACTAAAAATAAAAATTTTTAAAAATGATATGTGAACCTAGAAGTACATCATCAAGGAAGAAAAGTGATTAGGTTTTATTAGTCAAATGTTTAAGATCCTGTGTGCACAGAAAATGCTTTTAGAGATACTCTTTTATTATCATTTAAAGTATTCTGAATATCTCTTTAATTTCTCTTAGGGTTCTATAAATTAAATGAAACAGCAATGTGTGGATCGGAGAGCATAAGATTTATTAGCCATTATAAAGATGATAATACCATGAAAATGGCAAAAAGGCAACGTGTTAATCACTTCACAGTTACAAGGAAAAAATTCGCACGTTTCAGAGAGGCAGCACACAGGCAGGGGTCTTGCTGGTCTAATGGCTTCAGCCTGTCCTTTAAAGGAAAGGAGAGAATTTTACTAGCCAATTTGAGGCAAAAACTTGGCTTTAATGATTTGTTTTACCCGTTATTAGTGGTAAACCCCAATTATAATTCTGGGGTTCCCTAGGTTGTTGCCTTTTATTTCAGAAAGTATTGCACAGCTTCCAAATCAAAATTAAATTTATCTTTAACTTAAATATCTGCTATTCAAAAAGAATGGGGCTCATTTAGTTCTATGGGGATCAGGTGTCACAAAAGCAAACACCCCCATCACAAACTACAAATATATATAGAAATGAAATAAATTAAATTTAAATGTAAAAAAAGCCATTATGATGGGACTAGAGTCTGTGCCACATATACCATCAATTAATTAAGTCCCATGTGAAAATAAGAATAAGCCTTACTTTCACCCTTACAGTGGACGTAAGTTTTATGGATCATACTCTGTCTCTTCAGCCCCTTTAACATGCCTGCCACTTCTCTATGAACATGCATCACCACCCAGTCCACCCTCACTACACACACACACACTACTGCTAGTCTTCCAAAAAAGAGTCCAGGGGCAGGCATTGTTTTCTCCTGCATTGCTCTGCACTTGGGATATCAAAAACCCAAACCCAGGCCCAGGATTCATTACCCTATTGTCTTCTTCTACTCAGAGTAAATCTTCCTACATTTCGTAAGTATTTAATGAGCATTTACTATGTGCCAGACACAGTTTTAGCTGTGAGAAATAAGAGCAAAATCAGATACACTCATCATTCTTTTTGATATTATGATTAATGAAAGGGGACAGATATTAATCAAATAGTTAAATATGTATCAATGTGGAACAACAGTGTTGATTATGAATGAGAGAGATATAGGCCACACAAGATTACAAAACAGAGGATCTGACTAAGTCAGAGAAGACCAAGAAGGCTTCTCTAGGATGTGACACTTAAACTGGGATGCAGAGGAAGGGAAGTCACTAATGAGGCAAGGAGGGGAAGAGGGAGCACTCTATGAGGAAGCCCAAGTGAAATTTCAACTGGGAGTTGATTGTTGAGTAAGTCCTGCCACTTAATTAAGTAGAAGCCTTTCTGTTCTTTTTTATTTATGGCATATTCATTCATTTATTGATTTAATTTATTAAAAATCTTTCTGGGTTTGTTAAGGGCAGCAGAGGTATCAAGAATGAGAAGCAAATATGACATCAAAAGCACAAGCAATGAAAGCAAAAATAGACAAATGGGACAACATCGAACTTAAAAAAGTCTGTGCATGAAAAGAAACATTCAGTAGAATAAAAAAATCAACCTACAGAATGGGAGAATATATTTGCAAATCACATACCTGATAAGGGGTCGTCTTCAGATTACATAAGAAACTCCTACAACTCGACAGCAACAACCACCACAATTACAACCAGAATAAAACACTGGCAAAGGACTTGAACAGATATTTCTCTAAAGAAGGTATACAAATGCCAACAGGCATACGAAAAGATGCTTAACAGCACTATTCATAAGAGAAATGCAAATCAAAGTCACAACGAGCTATCTCCTCGCACCCTGTAGGAGGGTCGCTATCAAAAGATCACAAAACAACAAGAGTTGGCAAGGCTGTAGAGAAATTGGAACCCTTGTGCACTGTTGGTGGGCCTGTAAAATGTTGCAGCCATTGTGGACAACGATACGGAGTTTTCTCAAAAAATTAAAAACAATTACTGTTTGCTCCAACAATCCGCTTTCTGAATATATATCCAAAGAATTCAAAGCAGAACCTCAAAGAGATACTTGCACACCTATGTTCATTTTTTCACGACAGCCACAAGGTAGAAGCGACCCATATGTCCACTGATGAATGGATAAAGAAAATACAGTATATACACGCAATGACAAAATATTATGCAGCCTTAAAAAAATAAAGAAATCCTGTCACATGCTACAGCATGGATAAACCTCCAGGACATTATGCTAAGTGAAACAAGCCGGTCACAAAAGGACAAATACTGTATGACTTTACTCATATGAAGTATCCAAAGTAGTCAAAAATCACAGAGACAAAAAATAGAAAGGTAGTTTCTAACTGGGGGAACTTGGGGAGAGGGCATTAGTGATTAATAGGCACTGAGTTTCAATTTTGCAAGATAAAAAAGTTCTAAACATCTGTTGCTGCAAGACAATAGTTAAGACTTCTGAACCGTACATTTAAAAAAATTAAAGACATTAGCTTCCGGTTCCAGGAAGCCATGGCTCACGATGCAGACATGTCCAAGTCCAAGAACCACACCACACACAACCAGTCCCGAAAATGGCACAGAAATGGCATCAAGAAACCCTGATCACAAAGATACAATCTCTCTCTCTTTTTTTTTCAATTGAGACGGAGTCTCGCTCTGTCGCCCAGGCTGGAGTGCAGTGGCTCGATCTTGCCTCACTGCAACCTCT
This sequence comes from Mandrillus leucophaeus, assembly GCF_000951045.1. Classification (NCBI taxonomy): domain Eukaryota; kingdom Metazoa; phylum Chordata; class Mammalia; order Primates; family Cercopithecidae; genus Mandrillus; species Mandrillus leucophaeus. The sequence goes on from NW_012104488.1 coordinate 2,219,875, forward strand.
GCCTCCCGGGTTCACACCATTCTCCTGCCTCAGCCTCCTGAGTAGCTGGGGCTACAGGTGCCTGCCACCACGCCTGGCTAATTTCTTATATTTTTAGTGGAGACAGGGTTTCACCGTGTTAGCCAGGATGGTGTCGATCTCCTGACCTTGTGGTCCGCCCGCCTCGGCCTCCCAAAGTGTTGGGATTACACTACGTCTGGCTGATATGAATCTCTTAAGGGGGTGGACCCCAAGTTCCTGAGGAACATGTGCTTTGCCAAGAAGCACAACAAGAAGGGCCTAAAGAAGATGCAGGCCAACAGTGTCAAGGCCATGGGTGCACGTGCTGAGGCTATGGAGGCCCTCGTAAAGCCCAAGGAGGTTAAGCCCAAGATCGCAAAGGGTGTCAGCCGCAAGCTCGATCGACTTGCCTACATTGCCCATCCCAAGCTTGGGAGCACAGTGAAACCCCATCTCCACTAAAAATACAAAAATTAGCTGGGCATGGTGGCGTGCACCTGTAGTCCCAGCTGCTCGGGAGGCTGAGGCAGGAGAATTGCTTGGACCTGGGAGGTGGAGGTTGCAGTGAATCGAGATCACACCGCTGCACTCCAGCCTGGGCGACAGAAAAAAACTATCTTAAGTTGTAAAATTTTCCATAAAATTCTGGATGTGTCTTATCTCTTGAAATGATATTATTATCACAGGGCCACAGCTCACTGGAGCTGCATAGCAATCGCTCCCTTCAGAACGGCAAAGCCACATCTCTCTTCTAATTACTTTCCTAATATTTTTCACCACATGCTAAACATTGCATTCATTCGACCAATATTTATTGAGCACCTACTATGTGCCAGGCATTGTTCCAGGCTGTGGGGATACAAGTAGTGAGCAAGACCAGCCTTCTTACAGAGGAGCCAGTCAAAACAAACATATACATAGTTTATACAATTTCATGTAATGATGCTGCTGTGAGGGGGAAAAAGATAAATTCATTTTAGGAACAATTGTGGGAAGAGGAGGGTGATCTTTTATCTTTTTTCCCCAAAGCATAGTTTCCTCCTTCATAGTACCTATTTCTTCTAAAGGTAGCATTTCCTTCCACCTTCGATTCTTGATTTCTCCAGTTTTTTGTTTTGTTTTGTTTTGTTTTTTTGCCAAAGTTTATTGATTATCTCTTCAAAGTGTGCATAAATGCATCTCCTCCTCACTTTTCTAGAATGCCGCAGATGCCCACCACCTCATGCCTAGATGGTTGCAGTGGCTTCCCAATTGGTCTCCTTATCTCTTATCTCCACAAACTTTTCTCCCTCACCCCCGTCCACCTTCCAGCCTGTGTAGATTATTCTTCCTGGGATGTCACTGCCCATGTTGCATCACTTTTCAACTCCACTTCAAGTTCCAGGACAACAATGAGGTGTACATACCTGGGTTTTAGAGTCAGGCAGCCTGGAAGGGATAGTCTGTGTGTCCCTCAGATTCCTCACTGTAAAATGCAGATGATAATTCTCCCGTGAGAGGTCGTGAGAGGGAAATGAGAGGAGGTGTGGGAAGCGCCAGTCCAGTTCCCGGTTGGGGGACTCTCAAAATGGAAACAGCGTCTGATCCTCACTGCTGAGTCAAGATGGTCCATCGCTCTCTTGTCTCAATCCTTTAGAATGTATTTGGTGACGAACTGCCGCGTTAACACTATTTTTCTTATCTACCCAACTAGTTTGACAATTCTCCTAGGAAAACTGAGGCTTTTCTACTCAAAGCCTCAGGGAATCCTGCACATAGCAGGCATTCTGCCTTCATGGTTGAACAAGTTGGGCCTGCATCAGTGTCAGGCCAGGGTGGCAAGTGGGCTGAAGTGCAGCCTGCACTCTGCTGTGAGGCCAGCACCTGCAGGACTGCACCCACTGAGGCAGGGTGGAGGCCCGGGGGGTGCAGGACAGTAGATGTTCATGTTCTCTTCTCAAGTTGCAGCTGGAATTTTGACCCTGTGAAGACCTCCCTGACACCTCCCTGTGCCCATTCCCCTGCGGTGACACACAAAGTTGTGTGATAATTATTGGTACATGTATCTCTCTCTTAGGCTGCATTTACTAAGGGCCAGTGCTCTGTGTTCATACAGTTAATTTGGGTGCCTGGTACTTAGGAAAGCGTTTAATGATGATTACAGAATGAAAGATGACTTTCAAGGAAAGTCCGAATGGGAGGCAGAAAAACCTGCAGCATCAGGACAGAGTTACAGATAAAATTTAGAGAGGAGACTTGAGGTGGGAGGAGTGTGGAGGCTTTGATTCCTAGTTACTACTCTGAGTGGAAACATTATCATGCTAGCTCAAACTTAAGGTACAAAGCAGAATTTTTGCATCCATGGATGACTACAGACTTTGTTACAATCTGTTTTTTTTATTTTTTATTTATTTTTATTTTTATTTTTTGAGACGGAGTCTCGTTCTGTCACCCAGGCTGGAGTGCAGTGGCCGGATCTCAGCTCACTGCAAGCTCCGCCTCCCGGGTTCACGCCATTCTCCTGCCTCAGCCTCCCGAGTAGTTGGGATTACAGGCACCCGCCACCTCGCCCGGCTAGTTTTTTGTGTGAGACGGGGTTTCACCGTGTTAGCCAGGATGGTCTCGATCTCCTGACCTCGTGATCCGCCCGTCTCGGCCTCCCAAAGTGCTAGGATTACAGGCTTGAGCCACCGCGCCCGGCCTTTTTTATTTTTTAATACTATTTTATTTATACTCACATATGAAAAAATGGTTATACTATCATGCTTACATAGATGCTAATATTGGAAACAGCATTCAGTAACAAATTACATTTAGATTTTATAAAGAACACACAAACATTAAAACACTGATTGGTTATAGGAAGCGGAGTTTGAGGAAAAACCATTAGCTATAATTTTTATTTTCATTAAAGAGCAGCACCCTCTGAGAAGAATCAATCAGTAACATTCATCTATACCATAAAATAATAAGTACAAAGGAATAGTTAGTGATTGTACTGATTTTGCTTTTACTAAGCCATTTTACGTTCCTCGCACTCAAGGCGAATAAATAAAACATAATCTGAAGAAAAATATCTCCTTATTATTATTTGCAATAAAAAAATCGGCTTCATTCTGCAGGCCTGGGCAGATTGTACAATAGAGAGCACTTAATGGCTCAAGTGGATCAATGTACCGGTTTGATTCTGATCCACGGAATAGAATCTCATCCATATTTGGTGGCTGGACTAACTCCATGGGAGCTGTGACAGACTGAACCATTTTTGTGGTATCCTCAGATCTCACTAAATAAGAAAAGACCCTACCCCAGAAAATATAACAATTGATCTGTCCATAAATTTTATCTATATGCTTGCTCTTCAGTATAAGTTGGAAAAAGGGGCCTTTTCTTGAGCACATGGATAAAAGTACTGCGGTATAAAGATTGCTGGATCGATATTGTGTTGTTATAATAAAGATAAGGTACACATTGAAACCATTGTCCGATTAAGAAACTTCCACAACTTGTCTCAATTCTTCAAAGAATGGAGTACGTTTCTTTTCTAGGCTGACAATTAGTCCTGTATTGGCATTGCTGCTGGCTATGAAACTCACTACCAAAGGTAATGATTTAATTGAATCACCTGGTAGGTGTAACAGTAACATGATACTTTTATTTTTTGAAAGTCCAAGTTTGCTCCTTTGGTCTGTTGCAAGGGCAAAAGTAGATGAGAAACCAGGTCTCAAAGCACGCTCTGGAGCATTATCATTGGCCACTTCAAAATAGGTACTCCAACTCTGACACAACATATCATGGAGCCCTTCAACACTTGGCAACATTTTATACATGAATCGCTTTAGGTCGTCCGCCATGATGAACTCCCTTCTCTTGCAGGATCAATCTCCATGACTGGGAGTTCTGGGCTGCCCGGTTCTCTCCACTGTCACTTCAGGGACAGCTTCAAAGACCACAATCTGGTTTTATGTTGGGTATATGGCAAATGCAAAGAATGGACTCTCTCTTGGGGTAAGGAAGCCGCCCTTCCTACCACTGTTTTATAGCCTGAGGGAGCTCATGTTAGGCCAAGACCTTAACGTCTTTCAGAAAACAGATCTCAGTTTTGCCGTGGTTTTGAGGTCCGGAACCAAAATTTCACTGGCGGTTCTACCAAATCACAACCTCTGACTGAGTCTCTCCTCTCATATGATTCCCATAACAGAATGTTTTGGTGGAAGTTCTGTTAAGCAGTAAAACCACAGCCAATCAAGAAATCACCGATAAAGCAAAGTCTAGCTTTCCATTAACCAGGACAGTCAGCTTCTGTAAAATGGAGTGTCAACACTGCGCCTTCTGTACTAGGCCAAGTGCTTTCTCCTTCTTGGAACTCACCAGATCTTACTGTTCTTGAGTGGAATGTATTAACTTTCTATACTAGCCTTGAGGAATACATGATAGGAATTCTATCAGTGACAGACTAATGTTTAGGCAGGAAAAAGTCATCATCATGCAGAAATATCCTGGTATGTAAATGAGAACGTACAGAAAAAAGCTGACTAGACATACTCTAAATCAAAGGCCTGCCAAGAGTCAAGAGAATTCCGCGAACTGAAAACGACTCCATGCCAGAATCATGAGCCAGCGCTGCAGAGGTTATAATTTCTTTGTCTGCATTGTGTCCTCCGCATTATGCTCATATAGGAGAAGAAAACTGAGATAGTGATTGGGCCATTTCTTTTCCTAATTTAATTTTTAAAAACTTGAGCCACAAGGTATCAATTCTGAGGACCTAATTAGCTTACTGACAATAAAGTCCACAACCAGCATAATCCTTAAAATATAATCTGTAGCCCTTACCAGTTCCGCTGTTTCCTGGTGTTTCTCACCCAGGAGGATCTCAAACCCAACACGTAGCCAGGAGCAGAGGTATCTGGGCCAATGTAGAAAGAAGACTTTGGGGTTAAGGCATGGTATTTAAGGTTCTGCTGCAAATGTTGCTTTAAACAAATCACCATTCAACTACAACGGTATAATAATGCAAAAATATCATCTGCCATGAAGAAAGTGCAGTGCTTTGAGAACTAGAAAAAGCAGTTAAATTTAAGGCCTTGCTTTATATTTCGGAGCTGCTATCGGGGCCTATTGGACGTATGACTTTCCGGCACACAGGAGCAAACTGAAAACTGCCCTGTGTGGCTTTATTCCACGTTCACCCCTGCAGCAAATGCCTTTTCTGTGAGGACCTAAGGGCTGATGGGGAATCAAGAAGTGGTTCCTCCCAAGTGGCGTTTCTGAGTGGGTTCCAGGAGTCCACAGTGACCTTAAGAGGCAGGCTACTTGGGGGGCAGCCAGGCCGTGAGACGAGAAAGTTGTTAAGTAACATTGCTGTGTGCCCATAAGTTTGTATCTTTTATTAGATTAGATAATATATCTCACATGCTGGGTTGTTAAGCAAATAAATACGCGTAAGGAAATTACAATCCACATAATTATATGAGTCGTTTCAACCACCGCTCACCCCCAGAGTGATTATATTTTCTTGTGCCTATGCCAGTGCAGCCCAGTTGCTCTGTCACTGTCAATGGGGTCAGGATCCCCTTACTCCGAAAAGCAAATCAAGAACAAACAGGGCAAACGAGAGTCCACCAGGGCCCAGAAACATGTGAGAAACAGCAGCTCAGAAGGGTCTCCAGACTGATGGGCGGGTGATCCTATATTCTTATTGGGCT